>NC_037592.1:15607069-15874243 GCF_003073045.1 Pomacea canaliculata | reverse complement strand
AAGAGAGAGATTGCAATCGTTTTCTTAACTAAAATTACTTAACGTCGGATGTGATTATTAATGTTTATCTATACAGTCAAATCTCGCATACTATGCACTCTCGGTATTATGCCCACTTTTGCTCGTCCTGACTATAAATTCAATGTAAAATAAATTTACTATGCCACCCTACTCTCGCTACTATGCCACTTTTTTGTGATTGTCAAAAAGGCATAAGTTGTGAAATTCCGCGCAGTGCTCGATATATACTGTATGGTATGTGGGACATCGCAGTTAGGTGGATGGAACATAGCAGCACACAGGGAGGGGCGAGAGGTGTGGAAAAAAGGCTGGCGATGGTGGGCTGGTCGCTGGCCGGGTGACAGTCACGTGACAGAGGGAGAGCGGGAGGGGTCGCCTTAGCGACAGGATGCAGGTGTGCGGCTGTGGTTGGAGGGGTGGAAGATAAGAGGTGAGGGGGAGAATGAGAGAGGAGACAGCTAGTGCCAGCAGACGATTCTTGACAGCTTTAAACTGACGGGTAACTTGAGCAAATAAAGCTGTTTTTACGAACCCTCTCTACTATGCCACTCTCGCTACTATGCCACTTTTGCTCGGTCCCGGTAGGTGGCATAGTAGCGAGATTTGACTGTATCTCCTTCTCCCAGACTTGCGATGTGAGAGATTAATTCGTAAAAAAAAAAAGAAAAAGAAGTGTCGATCGAGGAGTTCTAGGGATTGCATGGTGTTTACACCGATCAGCCAGCAACTATAATAATGGCTATATTACGCCAAGGCAGCCAGTCGAAGAGTTAGAAGAGGCGCACAAGATATCACATGATGTAGCTCTAGTGCTGCAAGAGGCATTACAAATATCTTCAATGTAAATACGATCCTCATTAAAAAAAAAATATTGAGTTTCTCAAGTTTCCAATAGCTATTATGGATTGTACAAAGTCAGCAGTTGTTGTATAGTTGTTTAAATTCCCCCTTCCCCTTTAATCCGTATTGTAAAAAATACAAGTATTTTAACTGATGATATCCAGTTCGCCAGTTTCGCAGAATTTGTGTCACCACGAACTAATATTATACACATCCTTGGTGTCACCGTACCGACTGACTCCTAGCAGACGATATCAGCAACGTTCGTGACTCAGCGGACCGTGAGTGAAGAGAAGGGAGGCAATGCGAAATAAGGAAGGGAAGCGTGTCAAAATATTCTGACAACTATGGGGAATACCGTTTGAACAACGAAAGGTGGTCATATTTCAGAGGGGAAATTGTATTCGTTGCTGCTACAGGAAAATTTATTTTGTATGATGCATGAAGTAGAGCGGGGAGGGGTAAGGGGCAAGGACGGCAGGAGGGTTAAAAACATTACACTGTCCTGCAATAATTTATTTGATCAGTTGCATGCTTATTACCGTGCATCACAAATTTATTACAAACAGTTACTTACATAGCTGATTAAAATTAATGAATTCATTAATTATTGCTAACATTATAATGTTTGAAACAGACATTGTGATACCAAAGACTATATAAGAGTCTTTGGTGATACTGTGACCAAGACTGTACCAAGCATCGTGATAAAGACAGTTATATGATCGATTTTTCCAAAAGCTTCAAAAATGGTGATGTTACGTGGCATAATTATTGTGTATCAAAGTGTGGACAGAATAGTTTTATGTTTGCATGGTGCAGCATATAAGGAAGTGATACGCAATGCACAACTTAATAAGTGATGTCAAGATGTACAATTTATCTTAATATTTGTTGCTCTTAATTTTACATGATCATGATTGCAACTGTACATATTTACAATCATTAGTTGTGAAAATGCACAAATATTGTCCAAAAACTATAGCCTGTTAACAATTAACAAAGAGAAAAAACCAATTACCACCCTAATCTATTTTATTTAATTTGCTGTTGTCTGTTGCAGCTTTCCTTTCATATTAGCAAGAAGTCTGGAAGACCCTGATTGGTGGGATAAATAAATTTCCATCTGCAACGATGTCTGTTTTCAGCCTTATTTCCAAGTCCTATAAAGCACTTCAGTTACTAAATGTATAAAATTTTTGTTTTCATGTTTTCATTTTCATTCTTATTCTTTCTTGCATATTGTGTGTGTGTCTCCTTGTTCATTCTAGTTTGTTTAACTCTCTGTGTGTGTGTGTGTGTGTGTTTGTGTGCATTATTTCCTGTCAGATGCATGTAAACTGCACAAATAAAAGAGCTCAAAATTATGTCCAAGAAAAATTTACCCCAGACATTCAAAAGCTTTAATGATTTGGTGTTTAGGTTTGAAAAAAGAGTTTAAGCTGGAGGTTACTATTCAATAAAGCAAATGTATAAAACTATACATTTCGTCATTACTTTTTATCAAATATAGTTGTTTTACATACATAAAACATGTCACTCATAATTGAAACAGTTTCCTGACATGAGAAATCAAGATCACAAAAATATTATTGTGTGTATTTATGCATTCTTTCTGTGAATGGTCAATAAATTTTCCAGTACATTGGGGTGTAAACAAATGCCAACAATTTCAAAAAGGGGTCTGAAAAATATTTGCTTTTAATATATGGAAACCACTAGCACATGCTCATGGATGTGTGTGTATTTATAAATGAAAGAGGAGAGGTATAACTGGAAAGGAAAGAGATTTAAATGTTTGTGAACTTCATCATAAAAATGAGGTTATTCTCAAGAGTGCATGCTTGTGTCTGTCTTTCAGCATCTCCAACACAAAAACATTATTACAAGAGTTATGTCCAGTGTACCTCTCAGTCCTGCTGCTTTTTTTGAGGCTGTCAGAGATACAGGGATCGCCTTTTACTGTGGAGTGCCTGACTCTCTCTTGAAAGGTATTTTGACTGTTGAAGCTCCAAGGATGGATAAAGGGAAGGAGAGAGAAAGAAAAAGAGGTTGAGTAGTAACAGATTCATAACCAGCATGTCCTTTTTTTCTTCATGAGTGCAACACTTTCTGTTTCAGACTTCTGTGCTTTTATTACACAAAATGTTCCAGCTAAAAGCCATGTCATTACAGCTAATGAAGGCAATGCTGTTGCTTTAGCAACTGGCTATCACTTAGCAACTGGAAAGACAGCTATGGTTTATTTACAGGTATGCTTTGCAAATAAATTTTGAAGTAGATTTCTCAAGTACTTTTAATTAATCTTTAGTTCAGTTTATACATTAAAGAATATAAATGTGACTGTAGTATGATACATATTTAACCAAATGTGTTCTTTATTTTCGTTTATTTTGATAGCTTAGAATATCAGCTCATAAAGATGTTTTGCTACTTATTAACTGTGGTGGGTCGATCAGTACTTAGGTCTACAATTCTGATGCATGGGTGGGCAGAACTCTGGCCTGGGTAATGCGGTGAATCCTCTGGTGTCCCTGGCTTCCCCAGCTGTCTCTAGTATTCCTATCCTGCTATTGATTGGCTGGAGAGGTGAACCTGGGGTCAAGGATGAACCACAGCATGTTACCCAAGGAAAAATCACTCCAGAATTGTTAGGTAATGTTACTTTATACTGAAAAAGCAAAATTGTTCTTCCTACGTATTTTTTTCCAGCATGTGTTCTAGTGTGTCAACAAAATGACAAAACTCTTACCTATTTTATAGTCTCTTGTATTGGAAAAAATTACACTCTGCACTGCACAGGTTTTTTTTCAGACATTTCTTCAACTCTTCACCAATTTTACGTTCTAAGCATATTTATATGTTGCACATAATCATAAGATAAGTATCTGTGCCTACGCAGTACTGGCTTGTGACAGTTGATAGATTCTATACTTCTACCTGCCATATTGTTTTAGATATATCCTCATTAATTTTTAAATTGTATATTCATTTTTCATTCTGAAAATGTGTCCATGGCAATATTACAGCATTGAAGATGTTGAGTCTTTTAGAAAACTAAGCACTTCAGTACTCTTCCTTTCAGAGGTGATGAATATACCTTCCAGAATTCTTCCACAAGATAATGAAAAGATGAGAGAGGTACTGTAAGCTTTCTCTTATATCAGCAACACCATTTTCTTGGCACAGAATAAGAAAAATTACATTAAGTTAGAAAGGTGGTTGGGTGGGCCGCTCATGGATGTGTGTGCAGGTTTTGCCAGGAGGTAGCTGAGTATGTATTGGGTAGGTTAGTAGGTGGTTGGGTAGCTCAGTAAGTGGTTGAGTGTGTTGTGTGGGCCAGTAGTGGATGAGTGTGCGGGTTGAACCAGGAGGTAGTTGAGTGGGCTAGTAAGTGATAGAACATGTTCATATCCTTTGTTTGAGAGGAGCTATGTCCCATGTCTTGTGAAGAGCATCTTCTTGTGTTGCTATTTGATGCTGACTTTTAATATTCTCAGACATTTTTTTCGTAGGTACTCAGAGAAGCAAAACATCACTTTGAAGAGAAGAAATCTGCATTTGCTCTTCTGGTGAAAAGCAAGACATTCGGAACATGTAAACTTCCACCAAATCCCCCTCAGTAAGTTGAAGGCTCCAGTTGAAAGGAAAGAGGGCAGAGAGAGAGACAGAAAGTGCATGGGCATATACAGTCATCTTACTTTTGTATTAATATGATTCAGTAATAAAATCTGCTTATAAATGTGTGCTGGCAGTTGTACAGAAAATAATTCAATTTTTACATTTTTGAAAAAGTAGCCTTCCTTAATAATTGGTACTCCTAATATTTTTATCTTTTCTTTCAGTTGATAATTTATTTTAGTGTAAAAATTGCCTTATTCTTTTGATTCTAGACATCTTAGTGAGGTACCGTATAGTTTTCAGTAATGTCCTTGTTAATGACTCTTTCTCATGTTACAGATTCTCAATGACCCGTGAGCAGGCTGTAACCCTCGTGCTGCAAGGTCTCAGCTCTCAAGATGTTGTAGTCAGCACCACAGGCATGCTGTCACGAGAAGTCTACGAGTACAGGTAATCAATACTCTGATGAAGTCTCTATTAAAAAGACCTAGCCATTGACAAGTGCGGACATTCTTTATGATACCTTTAGCTAATTACTTCTTCAAATTTGAGAATATTAGTTTGTCCTGACAGACATACACAAATATCCAATCTCAACATCAGGCACTATCATACATCCTAATATTTTAAGTTGTGGTTTAGAAGCATGGGTTGCACATCCAAAATAAATCTCTGTACCCTGGTATCATTAAGATGGCATTTTTATGGTCTGCATACATCGTCATCATGCATGTTGCTTGTATTATTTTTGTGCTGTTCAATTTTGCAGGGCTTTGAAAAAGATGAGCCATGAACAGGAGTTTCTCACAGTGGGAGCAATGGGTCATTCCAGTATGATTGCCCTTGGCATTGCTTTACAAAAACCAAACAGGCAGGTATGAACATAGTAAACCATTTGAGACTCCTGTGCCAGCTATGTGGCAGTTGACAAAAATGGTGGTCAGATCAGAACTCTCAGCAATTTCTATCTCCATCACATTTTTTTGTGGTTTATTTATTGCTCATTATACTTCATGTATGCAAGCAAGGTGTTGATTTCCAGGTTTTCAGTCTGGATGGAGATGGAGCTGTTTTGATGCATATGGGAGCACTAGCCACCATAGCCCAGCGAAAAGTTCCCAACTTTAGACACATTGTCTTTAACAACGGTGCCCACGATTCAGTGGGTGGTCAACCAACTGAAGCACGGCATTTTGATGACTTCTCAATCCCAGGCATTGCAATGGCATGCGGTTATAAAGAGGTAAGAAAAATCCAGACATCTTAATGTTGAAAGTTCACTTCCTCGTGCATATATGCAAGTGCATGTGAGTGTGGTATGTGTGTGTTGTGCCTCAATGCATGAAATTGACCAGAAGCAAAAATGATAAAGCAGAAAACATTCAGGCGCAGCAGAAAAACCAATGATCAATGTACTTTCTCCAGTTATGTAAACCATATAGTTGGTCATTATTTTACAGATTGTATCTTATATTAACTATAAAAATATGGTTCAAGTCTGAAATAAACTTTGGATTATGTTACAAGTCTTTGTTTTGTAATGGCCTGTTATGTAGGCCTTTACGGTGAAAACTGAGACTGAGTTGGTCGAGGGGTTGCACCGCCTGCAGAACCAATCGGGACCCACCATGATGGAGGTGTTGATCAACACAGGCAACCGCACTGACTTGGGGAGGCCAACACGAACTACTCATGAAAACAAAGAGGACTTCATGGAGTTTCTTAAAAGCTGACAAGTAGATGATACAAAGCTGTTTGGTTGGATATTGTGACATTTAACTGCTTATCTTTTACAAATGCAGATGATTACATTGGAGTTGATGGATTTTACTTGAACGATAAATCCAAATCCAAGTTTCTTTTTAAAAAAAACACTTTAAGATCTGTCAACTAGTAGGATTTCTTCAGTGGTGCATGCAGTGGTTAGTTCAGGGCTATTGGCTTACAATTTCTTAAATCTGAGAATTGATGAAATAGGTTAAATGACAGTTAAATGAAGAGTTATGGAAATTTGTACACGTATAGTCAGTGCTTTGCTAAGGAAAAAGACACCATTTGCTTTGTAAAAAGTGCAATATACATTATTCCAAAGATCTGTTTAAAATTAAAATACAGTCAAATCTCGCTACTATGCCACCTACCGGGACCGAGCAAAAGTGGCATAGTAGTGAGGGTTCATAAAAACGGCTTTATTTGTTCAAGTTACCCGTCAGTTTAAAGCTCTCAAGAATCGTCGGCGCACGTTCTTTCGGCGGATCTCATACATCTCGTTGTCTATTCCAGTGGTTCTCAAAGTATTTCGGACCGCGGACCACTTTACTTAAGTAAAAATTATGGCGGGCCACCAAGCTCGTTCTTTGTAATTAAAATGTTAATGCGAGGAATGCATCACTTTAAACATCACTTTGCTGACATATGACGACTGTCAGCCGCGGACCACCTGACTTATGCCTGCGGACCACACTTTGAGAACCACTGGTCTGGTCGATCGCACGCTTGCATCACACCGGGCTTCCCGCTTCTCTGTTGTAAGAACGGTGCTCCAAGCTAGCTGGGCTTCCTCAAAGGGAACAATTTCCTCCTCGATCTCGTCCTCTTCGCTTTCCCCTTCACACCATCTCCTCCGCAATCTCCTCCATCGTGAAAGACCCGCCAGATGAGACGCACTCGCGGAATTTCACAACTCGTACCTTTACAATAGTGGCATAGTAGCGAGAGTAGGAGGTGGCATAGTAAATTTATTTTACATTGAATTTATAGTCCGGACCGAGCAAAAGTGGCATAATAACGAGAGTGGCATAGTAGCGGGGTGGCATAGTAGCGAGATTCGACTGTAGGTGCAGCAGGTTTAAGACCACCACGGAATCTTGAAATTAAGGTATCAAGGGTTTCTGAAATTTTATAGTAGCACTTCTGAAAGTCTTGTCAGATTTTTTATGCATGCTTTTATGCAAAAGTACCTTGTAGGCCATTATAATTTTTTTTATTTTGAATTTATGACCAGTTGATCATAACATGCATACCATATAAAAATATTTGAGCTCTCATAAAAAAACTACTGGGAACGTTACTTTTTAAGCAATTTTGAACCATTAATTACTTTTCCTCAACTAAATTGGCAGTTGTATTGATTGTTGCTTTTAGCAGTAGCATGCTTTTACACAAGAGGCGTATTTATAAACCAGAATTACATTTTTACAGAATTTATTTCATGACAAAATGCAATTTCCTTTTCCCTCCTAAATACGTTTCAGAGAATACTAATCCTAATTTAGTGCATAGTGGAGGCCACAGAAGGCACTGATATTATGTTCAGTTGTCTTTTGATTGTCTGCATTTGATGTCACATTGTCTTTTCCAAGTAAAAGTTTTCAAAATGTCTGTTAACCACTTAGACTGTTTATAAATAAGTATTAAATTTTCATAAATTGTAATGATTAGTTATAAATTTCGTGCTATTGCTCAAGCAGTTCATTGCTTTTATGTGAATCTTAAGAGCATAAATTCATTCTCAAAAAATATTAGACATTCTTTAAAGTATTATCCATTTTGAATAGTCTTATTTTTGTACATTTGAAATTATACATTGGATGCAATGTTTTTCTTGTACAATATTACAGTCTGCATGGATTGAGATTGCAACTTTTGTGAACTGTAATATATCTGGTTTATTTCATTATCAGCTGCAAAAACTCATGCCATGCAAGTTTTCAGTTCTCTCTACTTGGCATTGTTAATTTATAAAGTGAGCAACTATTGTTAAATTATCAAACTTTCATCATCTTACATTTTCATATTTTTGAAACCTTTTTTCCCCCAGATATATTAGAGTCAAGATCTGCTTATTCATTATTTCTGGCTGCTTAATTGTTTAAGCAGTTGAACCTTTTAAAAAGGAAACAGTTTAAGTACTTCTTCATAGTCTTTGTTGTGAATAGTTGTGAATGCAGAGCATGTACAGATGCAAGTGATGTGAGGCCTCTTCCCCCTACCTCAAAAAAAAATAAAAATAAAAAATGCAGATCTTAAATGAACAGAGCTACATGAAATGCTTGCTTCAAATTTTATCATTGAAAATTTAAGGTACCACATGTCCCTGGCACATGGCAACCTCTACTCTGTCTGGCACATGGCAACCTCTACTCTGTGGCTACTGTCTCAGTTCTTTCTGCACAAGTCACACAATTTCAAAACTGACACACAACTGACTGGACTTCATGTGAACTGTATTTTTTCTATAGGTTTGTATTGTTGCACTAGCATCCCAGAAACAACTGCACTCAACACACAACTCTTCAGCATACCACATAAACCATCCAGCTTGCAATTTCCTCAAAAGTGGTTGGAACAAACAACTGTAATTTCTGATGTCTCTTAGTTGAAAAAGAAAGAAGAAATTAACAGTTTCATCTTCTTCACCACCCATCCCATGTCTTGTGAAATCTAAAGATCCAATGATGTGAACTCCACTGAAAAAGTCAGACATCACATAACTTGATCATTTGTTTATAAATACAAACACAAAAGTTCATTGAAAAAAGTTTACATGCATTTTAAATGTCTCAGCCCATTTTTAATTATGTGACAAAAACTGTTGAAAGATGACTATAAAAGTGTGAATGCATTATGTTTCAGCACTGTATTCTGGGTTCTTGCGCAGAATGACAAATCCCTCCATTATTGGAGTTAGGGCGATGTCTGTTAACCTCTGTTAAGGATAATGATGAAAATGACACAGTGCCCCCTGCTTCCTACAAAAATAAATAAAAGCAAATAAACATAACTGGGGACTAAAACTTTATCACATGAAGCATGAAACCCTTTCATTATGCACTCATTCTGCAACAAATGATCACACTCAAAGGATACATTCTTCAGTTGCTAGCTCTGCTCTTTCTCCATACGCCAAAAGTACAGGTGTGGTGTGTGTTTGGAAGCCAGTTATGGTCTTTGGTTTGCCTGCCTGGCCAACTACATCCACAGCCTGTTCATGCAAATCAAAATTTTCAATCATAAGCATTGTCATCAAGGACTGCCACAATAATAAAACGAAACTAAAATATGAACTTTATCCCAAAATATCTGACAAAAGTTTGACCACAGAACATATTTCAAGAACAGATGGAGAACAAAATTATGAGAAATCTGGCTTAATATAAATATATTTCAATCAAGGTATGAGATACATCAAGATATACTACATTAAGCATATTAAAGCATGTTCAGAAGATGAGGTGCTTCAATAGCCTTAATCACCTAATACCTATTTTGCTAAACTCTTTAATCATCCTCAATTTAACTTTGACCATGAAATCGCCCAGTGAAAATAATCACCATCCTTAGATAAACTAAAATAATCTCAAGTTTAAAAAAACAAAAGCTTCATGAAACTGTTAATCAGGCTGCATACCTGTCCAACACGGACGGAGACAGGGAGGGGTCGAAGCTCCTCATCAAAGGTAACCAGCATACGAGGTTGCATGGCTGTCACCAGGTTGTACAGCACATAGTGAGACTTGCCTAGAATGACTGGAAATACAGAATCAACTATTAATACTGCTATATTGGCAATTACCAACCTGTAAAGGTTTCTCTTTTTTTCCCCTCATGTAACACAGCACATATGCAGCTAAGCAAGATGGCAACATCTTTAATCATATTTAAAAGAAAGGCAAATGTCTACTCACTGTTTTTGACATCCAGACAAGATACCAAAGTGGCCAAAAGTCCTGCCAAAGCAACTGGTGACATAAGTGTGCGGTCACTGTGATATGGGCAAAGTGTCAGTGTGCCTTTCCCTAGGTGGGTCAGACCCTGTGCCAAACGAACCATGAACAGATTGTTGGGATCCTTGGCATGATACACCGCCAGCTGTCGAAGCATGGCTGCCAGCCGTGCATTGTTGGTACCTAATAAGAGACAGAAACAACTGCTGGAGATCACAAGGTCTATCACTTGTTCAATGTCTAATTCAAGGAACTAAAATTTTTTCTAAATTCTTAATGAAAACAACATTTTACAGACATGCACAAATATGATCCCTGTAAAATAAGACTACCTATTAGGCATGCATTCAATTTAAATGTAACCTCACCTGCTCCAACTAGGCCCATAGCTATAATTGCATTATGCGCAACCTCAGGGTCACTGTCATGTGAAAACTTGCTCAGGGTGTCCAGAATCTGCAGCTTGGGGTTGGATACCGATATGAGAGCAAGAGCCAGTGGCACAGCACGACGAATGGGTAGTTCTCCATAGCGCAGCTGATAAATGGATCCAAAACATCTTGTGCAAATACAATTTCTCCAAAATCATTAATTTTTTGCAAGTGACTTTACAAATTTATTGTTGTCATAAAAAAAAAAACTACAGTAATATAAACTGATTTTTAAACATCACTTTCACAGATGCTACATGTTCTTTATTCATAATATGATGCAGAAAACCTAAATCTGCCAACATAAAGGATAACTGAAAACAAACATTAAACTGCTGGTCTGAAATGAAATATGATAGATTTTATATAATGGAAAAAGACTTCAACTTACCAAATGTCCAAAGGTCCTGTAAGACATCTCACTTCCAATTTCTTCTCCCATAGCAATAAGACCAATGCCCAAAACAGCAATTCCTATCAAAACAAACAAATAAAATGTGTCTATTTTAAAGAAGGGTATAACATTTGTTACTTGTGCGTTGGTTTTCCTACAAAGGGAATCTAAGTAAAAAATTGTAGTTCATGATCTGTCTTCAAAATAGCACTCTGCTATCTTTTTGTACTACTAATGGTTTTACTTACAACTATCTTTCAAAACAGAAAAACAAGAATGAACTTTTAAAGTGGCCAAAGAAAGAAAATGTCCCATAGAGTTCACTCTTTTATGGATGCCTGAGGAAGGGGGGGAAGGAGACTTTTAAAAAGCATCTTCTCCATGCTTTGTAACTGATTAGGCATCTGTGGCCTAGTCAAGTACTACTGGTAACCTACAGATGTGCTATATTTTGATCGAGCTGATCACCGAAAAATAAGACATGACTAACCTTGCTGCAAAGAAAGATCGGGTCCAGCAGGTTCTTTCTCCTTCTCTTTCTTGTCATCTTTTTTCTTGTTTTTGTCCTCTTTCTTTTCATTGTTATCCTAATCAGCAGCATGAACTGACAACTTTATTCAAAATTATTAAAGCTACATTGCAGATGCTTTAATTATTTCATAATTCAATCTATTCCCATAAAAATACTCTTTGTTTCCCCAAATCATTCACTCAAGCTTAGTCATTAATCAAATCCTCTCTGACACATTCTAAAAGAAACCCCTTTTCATCTCTTACTATTTAATGCTGTCTTAACACAAAAGCAGCTGGCACACTGAAATGCTTCAACATAACACACCTTTTCTGCGTGTCCACAATTTTGTGTTACTTGTAAAGCAACTGCAATGTTCTAACAATTGAAAACAAACACTAGACCCTGCCATACCTGATCTTTTGAATCATCATGCTCAGAGCAGATATGAAGGAGATGCTGAACTTTAAGAACATTGCCAGTACCTAAAGAAAAATTAAGCTGCTATACACAATTACCATGACATATATTTGTATGAAAACATACAGTCCCAAATCATTATCTCATCATGCAACACAAAGCTTGGTTAAGTGGCACAGGTGGCAACATAAGGATAACAAGCTGAAACTATAATTACAATGAAATATATTTATTCAAGTTACATTTCTGTAAACTTCCCAGTTTGTGTTTTTTGAAAAAGTGATTAACATTCAAAAAAATTAATATTAAAAAAACAAAATACTCACCAGCATATGCGCAGACATCAACCAGAATTGTTGCCATGGACTTCAGTGGTTCAGCCACCACCTCCAATGCTACCAGAGTTGCCTCCACAGCATCCTGCTTGCCTGAGGATAAAAGGAATCAAATAAAAAACTTAAGGAGCAAAACTAAACATAACAGAATTATGTTACAATGCTTTGTTAATGATTTGTCTGACATGACTTTTGCAACTCTCTTTAGCCTCCTGTCTGTCACTCTTGAATCTATGAACTTTACCAGTTACTAGTTTTAAGAAAGACAAAAGTACAGTAGCCAGCTCAAAGGCCTCAAAAACAAGTTGGCCTTTTGCAGCATCGGCATCAGTCAGATTAGAATGAGTGACATATTTCCCTAAGCTTCCTGGAGATACATGATGCCACAACTGAGCCCTAACATTTTTCTCTGATATGTCGGTCAGATCATCAGGTATTGAGGTATACTGAAGTTTTGCATGCAAACTCTGTTGAGGCAGGTCATAAAGAAACAATTTTAATTCCAGTACTTACCCAGATATGTGAGGGCAAGGCCAAGAGCAAGATAGCGGGCGTAAGTGTCTTTTAAATCAGTTTCAGATCGCTCCATCATTGTTTGCAAAATTGTAGAGGTGACTTCCCCATTGCAGCTGCCAACTGCGATCATGCCACAGGCAAGAGCTGCCATCCCTAAGACCTAAATTATGAAAACCAAAATTGAAGCACTGGTTAAAGGACAATGTAGACAAAGTGATAACACCGAGAATACCAGACAGTCCCGCTGCATTTTATCAGTTTTGAATCAGGAAAAAAGTTTGATAAAATTAGGTAAGTACAGAAATTCATCTTACCTCCATGTTTGATTTTGAGTCACCCAGAACAGGAAGGATTAGTGACAAAACATCTTCTCTGTTAGACCCAGCATATGCTAAACCAAGCCTGCAAACGAAAAAAAAAAACAAACATCATTCCACAATTTTAAGGATTAAATGTTAAAATTCTGGTAGTAAGCCAATGCTGCAATTAGCCAAGAAAATTAACCATGACCTCAAATTAAAAATACAAACTATGCAGCAATCATCACACTTTCCCCCTAGCAGCCACAAGTTCCCTTTTTGACAAAGTCAGACAGTACTCACCCACATATGGCTCCAACACGCATGATGTTGCTGTTATGTGTGACATAGTCAGTCAACAAAGCAAGAGCCGGATCGCACTCATTCCTTACACCAGTGTTGACAATACCACAAGCCAGTAGTGCTCCTGCCTGTAGAAGAGAATTTTTCCACATTCTTATGCAAGAAGAACGACAAAGTCAAAACAAACACCTCCAGATATCCTGCCAATAATTTTAATGTAACAATCTTAAAAATATCAAAAGATCTAATAATCTAGACTGTATGATTATTACACATGTACAATTCTTATTTGTGAACTCAACTCGGACCCAACAAAATAAAATATAAGCTCTCTAAACCTTTCAAGACAAAAATCTCATTCACTTGAAAACACACACACACATTTGCTTTAAAGTAAAAATATAAAATAAAATAAATAAATAACATAAACACCAAAAGTGAAAACTAAATGCTCGATTCAGAGACTTTCTTTGCTTTATTTGACACACATGCCAGAACTATATTTCAGTTCAATACCGTCAGATGTTATTTTGCATTATAGCTTCATACATCCTAAGACCACCTTTTTGTTACCTTAATGTAGTCTTCGGAAGAGTACAAGAATTTGTCAATCTGTATTAATCCGCCATCTACATCCCAAAGCAGGATGAGACCCAAAGAAGCTGTAGCACTCAACATGCCTGTAAAAAAATAACTTGTATGTTATACACAGCAGCATTTCCTAATTTCACTGAGTGCTTCCTGAATACTGCACACATATTTCACACTCTCTCTTTCTAATGTAGTTTATGTCATTCAGTACTACACATTGTAATAGCCAATATTACAGCGACAGTGAGATAAGTTCTGCCAAAGCTCCTTTACTGTCAGTTGTTTTTTTTTCTATCATTTAAAATCATCTAGGCAAATTGCAATGACAAGAACAGTAGGTGGAATAAAGATGATTTTTAAAAATCTATAATTAAAATACATTGGTAATTACCATGATCTTTGTTCTTGTACAACCATTTGTTGCCATCTTCCATCAGCAGTTTATCTGCTCCAAATGCAGCATTGACAAAGCCATTAACAAACGAAGATGCCAAGTTCTGCCGAGCTGAGTCAAGGTTGTTTGGACCCAAGGATCCTGTGTAACAAACTTCAGTATAAGACTACACTGTGCTTTACTCTAATTTTAACTTTCAACATTGACATTGTTTGTTGTGAAACCATAACACACTGCTATTTCTATTATAAAGCTATTACACTGAAACTTTGGTCAGTTTAAACCGCACCCAAAAAAATGTTTTAGAACTACTTTCAGTGCACAAAACAACAGATCTGCATTCACATATACAGACATCCTTCTCCTGCACTTCAAATGACTCCAGTATTGGTGAGGGGTGGGGGGGGAGTAGTGTAATAAAAACAGAACAAAGGAGCAGAGATTTAAGTATTATTGAATTTATATATTTGTGTTAACTGAATGATGTTAACAGCCAGCACCATTGTAAATATGTTCATTTTCAGACATTAAATGTGATATAACCCTTTGTGCATGAAGGCTAATACATTATAATATACAAAGAAAAAAGAATGTTTCCTTCAGTAAGCTTACTATTTGGTTCCAAGTGACTTTTGTAGATATCCTCTGGAACTTTAGGTTCCATGATGTCCAACTACAATCAAAAACATGCAGCTCTTTCAGCATATATTTTTCTAAGTTTCTTTAAGCTAACCCTTGTACATGTCTCAAGCTTCAGAATGGAAAAATGCCCAGTTTTATCACTGCTAGGAATTATAATAAAGATCAACTCAAACATAAAGACAAGTTTAAATTTTATCTGAAAGCAGTCTACCAATTCCAAAAAAAAAAAGGACAATTTTAAACCCACCTCTCTAGCCAAAGAGAGAAAAGCACCATTAAGGGGAACATTTGACATGATTTCTGTCAGCTCATCATTTTCTTCCACCTCTCCATCTAGGTCCAAAAATACTTGTTGGCGTCCCAGTATGTAGGCCAGTTGCTTCTGCACTACCCTGAAAGAGTAACCCAGAGAACTGTACTGAAGTGTACTAGGCACTGATGTAACTTAATCTCTTGATCTTTAAACAGTACTGCTTAAATCATAATCAAATGCAGAGCTGTAAATAAATGAAGGCCTGATAGGAAAGACATTCTTACATGAAACAGCTGTGCATTCATGCTTTCAATGGCCTTACGAAAATAAACATCTGCAAATTACTTACAGCTAATAATTTAGCTAATCATGTGTTCTTTTGCATGCAGAACTAATGAAAGTGGCCAGCAGTCTTCAGTTTTAAAAGCACTTCCTGCTATCATGTAGACATGTTTGCTCATGCACTACCCTAAAACAAAACATCCCAAAAAAAAAAGTGTGGAGTGCATTTTTTATATACTACTGCAAAGCAGCATTTTTCATAAACCACTCACCTGTCCTTACAAGAAATGAAAATATCCTGTATTAGCTTCATATCATTCAACTGCAAGGCACAGCGCAGCGCCTGGGGATACTGGTTGAACTTGCGGTACAATTCAACTGCACAGTGAAGCAAGGAGGTGTTCTCTGGATCTGGCACGTATGGGACACAGCTGGGCAAAGCAGTCATATGCAATGTTAGCATCGTCATTTTGTTATCAATGGTTGCTGAAGTCAGTGCTGTGCAGGATCAATCTAATAAATTTCTAAGCACTGGTATGTAACATTACATGTTCAACAGTGGTAAGCACTACTACATTTCCCATAAAAATATCCGACATATTATAGAAACACTGATCAAGAGCAGGAAAAATGACAGAATCAAATTAATAAACTTGAATGATAGGAACACCTTGTGAGGTAGAGGCAGACTCGTGGGTAAGCCTGTTCATCAACATATTGCATAGCCATGTCAAGGCGCTCCAGCTCCATCATAAGATCACAGGCCTCTGCTTCAGCATTATGACCCATGTGGTATGGGATGATCTCCTGTGCAAGAACAAGCAGCTTGCCACGCATGTCCAAGTTGTCTTCCCCAGTCTCCTGCCATTCCTGCACCACCTGTCCTGCCAAGTGTCTGCAAAAGAAACAAGTGTTCAAAGACTAAAAAGTATTTCAAAATGTTGTCTTTAAGTCCAAAAGAAGGATTCAGGGAAATCGCTGGTAGCTCTTTTCTGCCCGCATAATGCAGTTTCTCAAGAAGGCTACAGTAATCATGGAGATCCAAATGTACAGATCACATTTTGTCTTCTCCAGTAACTGACAGGCTCCTTTGCTCTTCCTCGTTTGATTTACAATGTTAAACATGTAATGAAAAATGCAAAACAGATAATCAGACACTTAAGTGTTTGCTGTCCTTCAGTGGGACTATACTTTCAAAATATCATCTGACCATCTCTCCTGCATCCATACCCTACAGCCCCTTGTAAGTACTTTAGTTCTTATTTCAGAGTTTCAAAAGCAAAAAGAGACCTGTGACCAGGACAATGAACACATACCTGACATACTCATGCCCCCAAGATCCTAATTCCTCCTTTGTGCCCAGCAGCCTGTAGTGGAGGCTATCTTGACCTTCACTGATGGTCATTCCCAGGACAGATATAATATCAGCACAGAATCTCTAAAACAAATAAAAGCTCATTCATTAGTAAGGTTTCTGTTTCAATAACAAAAAGTAAAATAAGTTGATGAAAATTTAAAAGACTCTTCAATCTACCAAAAGACATTTCATAAGTGAAAATTACAGCATAACAAAACAGTGACAATATAAGAAAACTTTTTTAATACAATATCTTTACAACTATGACTGTTATCAACATGGAAATAAATTATATGCAGGGTGGGACACTTTACTATTCATACGCCCCTCTACCTACTTTTGGGCCACCCTTATGATATACACGTGTGTACAAATACATACAATATTTTCTTTAAAAACTGAGATATTCTGTACCAAAAAAAAGTATTCTAAACATATATACCTTTGTCTCCGGATCACGAATTGTATCATGCACAGCCTTTATCGTCTCATAATGTTGGCGAAGAAACTTGAGTGGCTTTGGGACTGAAGTCATGGAGGTGGTGGATGCTCGAATCATGCTTCTCAAACTTTCTAAAGCTGGTTTGTACAGTCGCTGATCTGGTTCCTAAAGCATTCTACCTTTGTACAGTGTTCTTTAACCCAAGCAGCTATCTACAGTAATTCTGTGAAAACTTCTTAGCATTTCGACTATGAATTATACTAAAAATTTTAAAATGTGGCTCTTAAATAGCATACAATATAACATTGTACTTAACAATACTGACAGAACAAAAATCATTTTACATCAAATTATACAGTTTTGTGGAAATAAATGGCAATATTTCACCAATAGTATTTCATGGATATTGAAAAGATTATACTCTGTGAGGTACATTTTTTTTTACCTGCAATCTTTCGACAAGCATATTTAACTCCTCTTGAAGCTGCTTGTCTTCTTCTGACTGGAAAAAATTTAAATAAATATGTGTAAATTCTGTTACATTCCTCCTGAGCTATTTGTCTCATTTTATACTGATTTACTTAATTATGTAGTGCACCAAAGGTTGAAATTTTATATACTGGAAAAGTATTTGCATTTATTAAAAAAAAAAGCAAAACAAGCACTGAACTAGAAAATACAAACAATGCCCCATATTTTCTTCTGCATTTATATGTAGATTTAAACAAATAATGAGAATGCAACGAATATAGTTATGACAAAGTTGATAATTTGTATAAAAAATGCCAGAATATGTTTCACATATATAAGATTATAATGCAAACTTGAAACTTATACTTGGGCATATCTTTATTTTAGTCATAATAAAAAACCAAATCTATGTACTAAAATGTTAATAAAATTGTAGCCACGCACTCTGTTTTTTATTTTTAAAATTATTATCGATACATTCTCACTAATGACAGCGCGTTTTCGAAGATGTGCGCTTACCGTTTGACTGCTTACGTTTACCTTCTCTAAAAAAAATTATTTGAACTGTGTACAGAAATTCAATTACCAGTTCTTGTTCCTTTGGTTCTTCTGTACTTTTCTTTTCACCCTCTTTTGTAGTATCAGACTTTTTGTCTTGCTTTGAAGACAGATCTCCCTTCATCTTGTCCGCCATGTCGCCGCTTCACATTTAACCGGAAATAGATAAGTTGTCAAAAATTGCCAGCATTATACACGTAATATGATGACGTCAAATTTAAAATGAGGGTTTTCTCTAGCCTTTCAAGCTCTGTTGCAAAGTAGTAGTTACATAAAGGTATCTAAACTATACTTTTCTCTTGTTTAAATTTATTGCAAATGTCAGCTGACACGACACAATGTTTAGATTATTTGTGTACGAAATTATCCCCTAAGCAACACAATCAACTTTTACCCACAGTTCAGTTGTCCCCAACATCCGGAATCCACAGACGCCACGAAGCGGCTGCTGTAGTGTAGTGACATGCCAATGGCTGTGATTAGAAGTCTAGTAGCTCATTGCGCAGAGTTATTTTAGTTTTAGTTACCTGATTTTCGTTATTTATTACATAATACACTTGAGTACAGCTATTCTAAAACTTCTTGACCTTCATGATGTGTTCGATGCAGTTGGTTTACTTAGTTTCCAGGACGACAGTACGATAAAGGCAGAAAGTCCGATACGCCTATGAGTTTGCTTATACTGTAACGACTTTTAGCAGAAACATAATTCATCTTCTTTCAGTATAAGAAAGTAAAAGGTAATTTGTTTTCATTATTTACCAGCCTTTCTGCCGAGATAAAAACTCTAAAATGTCTTGTGAATTGTATGCGTCGATAATTGTGTTTGGACATCTATAGCATGATCTTTGTGTGTATATACATATAAACGATTGTATTTCTTTCCTTTAAAGTACCCATAACATAAATTTTTTAAATTAAAGATAAATGCTGGCATTTTTATTATGACACTGCAATTCTGCTTCGTGAGGCTGGCCAACCATATTATGTAACATTTCATCTATATCCATGGTATAAATTTTAATTCTTTTTCGTCTTCGTGATTTACCTGTTACCCCCTTTTTCATACACTTTTTTATACACTTTGTTGCTCTTTACCATTGTACTACATGTACTGCACTGCAAAGAACATACATGTGTTTCAAATATACATTCACTTAAAATAATTAATATATGTGTGTATAAATATATATCCAAATCCAGTGCGAATGACATCAGCAAGAGCATTCAGTCATATCTACTTTTAGTACAAGAATCATGCATACATTTCAGAGGCTAAAGGGACGTTGTGGTCACCCCTTCAGTATTGATATGGAGATGGCCCGGAATCCTGTGTGACTTAGTTCCAAAGTTAATTGCTTTCAGATTTAATCAAATTGTATTAACTTTATTAAAATAAATGGTTTAAATAGATGCTATTTTATGCAAGTTTCCCTACTCTCTTTTTTCTCTTCCTATCACACACACACACACACACACACATTATTTAATTTATTATTATTGAATGTATACTTTATAAATGCAGTACTCATGTGACTTATACAGCTAGTAAATGATAGATTTGATTTTTAAAATGTTCTGACACCAACTATATTCTTGTTAATATTTTAAACTTTTCTGTAAAGATATAGCTTACCTTAATGAATATTTCCCTTAAATTGCTAGGCTAAAGAGTCTCTTTTATTTTTTTCTTTAGGATAAGTTAGGGTTTTGCCCCTTTGTGTTTCTACAATCATATTTTATGGATCAATTTCCAGGGTCCTGTTCACAAGAAAAATGTCTTCATGTCCCTCTGAATCTCATGTTTACAAATTGTACCAAGAAATATCTCATGTGCTATTCTATATTTCTCTTTACATAGACAGAATGGCAGAATGTGTAAAGGTAATTGTTCGGTGTCGACCGATGAATGATCGGGAGAAGAATTTGAACTGCAAATGTGTCCTCAGTATGGATACCTCTCGAGCTTCTTGTCAGATTGCTAATCCCAGTGATCAAAAGGCACCACCCAAAATGTTTACATTTGATGGCTGCTACTTCTTGGATTCTACAACTGAGCAAATCTACAATGACATTGCTTATAATCTTGTAGAAGTAAGTAATAGTTGCTTATCTAATTTACAGTCTGATGCTGTAAGAGTCAGTATATATTTCCTGGGTTTCCTTGTGTCCCCTTACCCCCTTCCCTAACAAACAGATGAAATAGTAAAATTTGGTTAAGGCTGTGAGAACAAATATGTAAATCTTTAATTCTGGAATATAAATAGAGACTACATATATATATGTAATAACCATTTCTGTGTTCTGTTTAAATTTATTTCTACCTGATACAACACTAGACATTTTCCTGTAGAAGCATGAATAATTAGTGTTCTTTTTTTAATTCATCTTTTTTTATGAGGGTGATTTTGTGTACACAATGCTGGTAATTAATACAATTACCTGCTGTGTCTGCAATTTAGGGTGTTACAGAAGGATATAATGGAACCATATTTGCCTATGGACAAACAGGCTGTGGAAAGTCATTTACTATGCAAGGAATTACAAATCCATCAGCTCAGCGAGGAATCATTCCAAGGTAATTTCTGCAATAGAATTTAGTTCATTTTATGGTATTTTATTCATTCCTGTTACATATGTTATTCCCCATCGATCTCTCATTTCTGGGTGCAACATATAGAAAATAGGTGGTGGTGGTGGTGGTACTTTACCTATTTACCTAATGCCAAATGATCTCATCAAAACAGTAATGAAAAATATGTCTTTGAAGTGCTTGTATAAATACATTAACATTTTGCTAGGTGATATATATATATAGTCTAGTTTGTAAAATAAATATCAAAGCATACTAGATTGTTTCCTTTATGCTTGCAGAGCATTTGATCATATATTTGAAACAGTAAGTGTGTCAGAAATCTGTAAATTTCTCATCCATGCTTCGTACCTTGAGATCTACAATGAGGAAATCCGAGACCTATTAGGCAAGGATGTTAAGGCAAAGCTGGAACTAAAGGAGCATCCAGAAAAGGGTGTTTATGTAGCTGGTGGGTCTTCTAAACTATTTTTTAAAACAATAACAGCAACTACAATAATAATAGAGTTTGCAACTAAAGGTTGCTTAAAAAGTAAAGTAATGCTAAAAATAAAAATTTGATTTTAAGGTATTTTTTCTGTTGTTTACAAAAACTATATTTTTTTCTTTAAAATCTTAGACTGAGTGGTAACTAGAAAGACAAAGAAAAATCTGCATGCAGAACATAATTTGTGTATCTTAGGTCTCTCCATGCATCCAGTGCATAATGTGAAAGAATGTGAACGAGTCATGAATCAGGGTTGGAGTAACCGAGCAACTGGTGCCACACTTATGAATGCTGACTCCAGCCGCAGCCACTCCATCTTCTCCATCCACATGGAAATGATCACAAATGATGAAGAGGGAAAGGAACATATTCGTGTGGGAAAACTCAACCTCGTTGACCTGGCTGGCAGTGAAAGACAAGCCAAAACAGGTATGCCATTCTCACTAAAGATTGAGGATGTAACACTGGCAGAGGTAGAATATAAAATTTATAATAATACTCAGATTTGTATCCAGTTTTTTAGGCCAGTACAATATTGTATCTCTTACTATATATATATATACTAAACCTGTTATAAACTGCAGAATTATGACATTTATATGCCCTTCAATCTGGCATTTATTATTTGCTGGGATTCAAACATTTTCAACACATTGTGTGTGCATGTGTACTTACCAGATGCTTTGTCCTCTTTATGCTTCAAGTAATTAGACATGGAACATTTCACAAGTCTTTGGAATTCATTATTTATTACATTATTCCTGTCAATGCTGCTACGTATTTCCTACATTTTAGAGGGTTTTACATGGCAAGGTTTGCCTCCTGCCATGTATATCATCAATATAGCAGCTGATGATTCTTGTCATAAATTCCTATGGTAATCCTTCTCTCCCTTGGTCTCTGTCGCTAAACAACACAACTATTCCTTTCTCCACCTCTGCCCGCAGTTTTGGTGTCATTCTCAATCAGAGTTTGTCTTTTCATCATCATATTTCTCATGTCTGTAGAACTGCTTACCTTAAACTTCGTAAGATTAGTACCATTCATCATTATCTTACCACTGGTGCAACTAACACTCTAATCCATGCCTTTATGTTCTTGGGGATTGACTATTGTAATTTTCTTTTAGTTTGCATTCCCAAGTATTTTCAGGCACTGGTCCTCAGTACCTCTCCAGACTTGCTCCCATTTACATGCTCTCACAGCTTCTTTACTCATCTTCTGACACTTTTTTTTAAAAGTCCCTCTAGTTAAGACAAAGACATATGGACAAAGGTCTTTCTCCTTTCAATTTGAAATGGATTACCTGTCAGCCTTCATCACCCTTATTCTTTTACCACCTTTAAGTCTAAACTTAAGACACTTCTTTTCAGAACAATGACTTTACTGTGACCCTGTCCTGATCATGTATAACATGTTTATAATTTACTTTGTGTGTGAGCAGGTATCTGTCGTAGAAGTGAGCATGACTGTTATTTGCAAATATGGGTGCATGGTTGTTGGTGATTCTGTATTTATATCATTCATGGAAAGCACTTTGAGCAAATCATCGGAAAAGAGCTATTATTATAAGATCCTCATTTTTAATAAAGACAAACCTGTTTTTGACCAAATTCCCTCTGGTAGGTTTATGCTGTTTGTATTATTTTTATACCAAATTGTTATCAAAGGTATGATAGCTATGCTTAGACAAAGCACATAACAGTCTGTAGTCTGAAATCTTCTGTCTGTAGGAGCAACAGGTGATCGACTAAAGGAAGCAACAAAGATTAACCTTTCACTTTCTGCACTTGGAAACGTAATCTCAGCTCTAGTGGATGGAAAGTCTAAGCACATACCATACCGTGACTCCAAACTGACACGCCTTCTCCAGGTATTGTGCACCAGCATCAGGAGAGTATGAGAAAATGCAAATGTTCAGCAAGCATCTGTTTTTCCATTGGTGAAGCACCATCCTCAACATGCAGGAACACATACAGCAAATCATTTAAAAAAAATTATTTTAAGAGATGCTGTATCTTCTATTTTTTTAAAGAGCAGTCTCCCTTTTGGAACAATGTTCACAAAATGATATTAATTTTATATTTTTGTAGGACTCTTTGGGTGGAAACACTAAGACATTGATGGTGGCATGCTTATCACCAGCAGACAACAATTATGAGGAGACTCTAAGCACTCTCCGCTATGCTAACCGAGCTAAGAATATCAAGAACAAGCCAAAGATCAATGAGGATCCAAAGGATGCTCTCCTGCGACAGTACCAAGAGGAGATTGCTAAGCTGAAGGCTATGCTGGAGGGCCAGATCCCTATTCCCAAAGGTGGCTTTGATATAGATAACGGTCGGTGTAAATTACTTCTTTAGGTGTGCTCCCTAGATGTGCTGTGGTGTGGACAAAGCACCAAGTGCACAGGTTTGTAAAGGGCTTCCACTAACATACTAATGTCAGTTACAAAATGCTAAATGAAGATGCAGACAGCTTCAATTGGCTGCTTAAAATCTTTTTTCCATGAATGAAGTGTTGAAGGATTTTTAAGATGACAGCCAACATCTGGTTTATTTTTATATTTATACACAATTGACCATCCACTTAATGATCTTGGTCTTCATGCTGTGGTGCAGATGCATCAGAATAACATAATTTTTATACAGTTGACAAATATACAGTCATGCCTCAGGATATGATTCTGTATCTGAAGGTTTTACATGCGCAAAGGCAAAGGCGCTTGTCAGGAAGACACCAGGCACATCCTCTGAAGACAAGGATGCATTTAAGGAAAGCTGGGGATGGTTTGAGAAATTTAAAAAAAAGAACCGGCATACACAGTGTAGTGCGACATGGGGAGGCTACAGCTCCTGCAGAGAAATTTGTGCCCGAGTTCCAAGAGCTCATTACTAGTGAGGGGACCTACATCACGGCAAAGGAGAAGTCTTTGCCTGGCCACAAGCCAATGAATAATAGGCTTACCTTCATGCTCTACATCAACTCAAATGGAAATTATAAGATCAAGCCATTGCTCATCTGCCACTCAGAGAATCCATGAGTTTTCAATTTTATTTGTTAGAAAAATTACCTTAATTGTGCTTAAAATACCATGTTGGTTGATTTTTATATTGATATTTTTGGAGTGTGGAACTGATAAATTGGATTTCCATTATTTTAAATGGGGAAATTAGTTTTTAGAAACGATTTTTTCACAAAACGATCAAGCTACGTTTTGGAATGAGTTAAATTTGTAACCCAAGGCGTGACAGTATTTATATTTTTTAAAATTGAAAATGAAAAGAAGACATGCAAAGGCGTCTCTCTTTGCCTTGTCTGAAATTTTATCTGATGTTGCTGACATTATCAACAAAACAATCAGTATTATTGCTTGGGAAGAGGACCTAGAAAATGTTTTCTAACAACCAATGTTAGTGGGAGCCCTGCGACTATTTACACTGCTCATTCATAACTACCACTGTAGCCTGCTATACCCATCTACCAATTGAACACGTCTACCCAACTGCCATTACCTTACTAGTTATTCACATCTGCAGTCCAGTTTGCTGTACAAGCCTATGTTCTGCACTCATTACCTTAGCCATTTCTTTTCAAGAAACAGTTGCTCTTATGATAGGACTTTTCCATTTTGTTGTGCATCTGCTTGATTTTGCTTGCTCATAGAAAATGAAAGATGTGTGACACAGTTTGTTGAACTGAGGTCAGTGTATCCAGCATGATCAGTTCATGACCAAATGTGTCACTTTGACACATGAAACAATTAAGTAATTATATTTATCATTTATTATTTATTATTTCTAGAACAGTATTTTTATCTAAAATAAATAGACTTTTAATTTCTGTTAATGAGGGAAACTTAAAATGTATCTAATAAGATGCTGGAATTATGTTACAATATACTCCATATCTCTTTGACAGTGAGTTCCTACTTTTCCTTTCTTGTTGTTGTTGTATGGCTACTCTGTTTTTCCCCCTAGTTCTCATTCTATTATTACAGCATGGTTTCAAATATCATGTAGATGTTATATGATTCAGAGTAAAAAAAAAAGTTAAGTGAATCTTCAGCAAAACAAATAACAAAAAAATAAATATCCAAGGTCTGAACACGCATGCATGTCTTCTTTTGAGTGATTCAGGCAGAAGCATGCAGTTTGTTGTAGAAATTGGTTGATTATATAGAAGCTGGCATGTCATCTTTGTTTCATCATTTTAAACTGGTTTGGGGTTTACTCACATGACATTAACAGTATCATGATAATCATTGTGTTTTTTATCACTTTAAAGGATCTATCCTTGAAATCTTGAAATATAGACAGCATATTATAAGAGTGAACATTTTATAAACATGACAGCTACTTAATTTTCTCTGATAATTTAATGTAACTCGAAGAGATTTTGTTTACAGATTGACATTTTAACAGGAGATGTGATCAATTTATGGACCTGGATAAACTATTTCAAGGTTTCAATTAGTTTAATTTTGTCTTTTAATAATGATTTTTGTCTGATAAAGATTTATTAAGCACAAAAACATATTTAGTTCTTAGTATTTTTGTTTAATTTTTTTTTTACTATATGTTACAAGTATTATCAGAACTTGCCAATCATAGAAATATATTCTTAATTTATCTTAATTTATTTGTAAATAAATTTATTATTATCATTCCATCTTAAACAGATCAAGAATTGGGATCAGGAGATAAACACAGAAAATCTTCTGTTGACAACGCTCGTCATGAGCTGGAAAAAGAAAAAGAGAGAATCCGTCAGGTAAGACATAGCTTAGAACACAGTAGAATAGGAAGTGACTCATTGATATACAGAGATCGTGTAGTGCTTTATTTCAAACTTTGGGTGTTGGTAGACTAATTGTGATAATGCAAATAAGCAATGATCACTTTTAAGTAATGCATCTTCAGGAATACGAGGACCAGATGGAGGAGTTGAAGAAAACGATGGAACTGGAGAGAATCAACAAGGACAAGCTGCAACAGGATATGGATAAGCTTCGGGCTTTTTATGACACAAAGTTACGGAATGTTGATGGCCAGCTGGCAGATCTGCCACCAACATCTGCTGGTGAGTCATGTCTGCACTTTGACTCAGACAGCAGATGTATGTATTTATGTCAGATTTCAAACAAGTTACTGATAGCTAGAGATGTATACTAGAGTGCTCTTAAGCCTTAGATAATTAAATCAGTTCTTATACATTCATTTAAGAGTACATACAGGCCATATTAAGAACATCTTCCTGTCTATTCTTGTTTTTGGTCTGCCTGCCTGCCTATTTATCTATTTATCTATTTGTGTTAGAGTTCTCAAATGTGATTTATCTTAATTTATTTACCTTAACAAATATTCAGATCCATAATAAATGTGATATTTACTTGTATAATGAGGATAGTGCCATGGCCTGGTGGTTTGACCAGTCATTCGATCATGCCTTGATTGGGGCAGGTCATTTAGAACAGACTTGGATAGACACAGCAGCTGACAAGTTACACCACTCACACCTCTTGGGTGAAGGTGAGCAGGTCTGCATCAGACAACCAGCTCATTCCTTCATGTTCATTAGCCAGTTCTTCCTCTGGCCACTGTGGCATCAACCAAACTTCAAGGTACCTTGAAGGATAGTCTTGGACAGTCATGCCAGATCACATGGCTAAATCAGACCTGCTTACCTCACTTGACTGTTGCAATTAAGGGTTCCTGGTATCCTACAAGTGTGGCATTTGTGCTTTATACAGTCATTAATTTCATGTTCTTTGTGCAATATCTGCAACAGCCTCCTCAGGCACTTGTTATCAAATGCCTACATCATCTTCTCTGTATCCGCAAACTGAGTCTATGTTTCACAACTGCAAAGCAGGATCATTTGTATGTGGAGATTGTACTTTGTAACAAACCTGATATTATAGCTGTGCCAGACCCTGCATATAGCGGTCCGGTGGCGCAACGGTTAGCGCCTTTCACCACTACAGTGAAGGTTGGCTGCCCAGAGTTCATTTCTCGTCTCGGGCACGCTGTTCTTTCTCTGCATGTGGCATCTGTTTACAGGGCTGGCTGCTTGCCGTAATATAGCCTCAGTTGCTGACACGGCGTAAAAAACCAATTTCCCCCCCCCCCCCCCAAGACCCTGCATAGCCATTGCCCCTTTTACTGTCCTGATGCAGATATCTGTTGTGGAGCTGCTGTCTTTGGAAAGGGTGGCTCCCAAGTACTTAAAACTGTTTACCTCTTTGAGCCATATTCCATTTATGTAGATAGCTGCTCTGCCATTGACAATGACCATGATTTTATTCTTGTTAGTGCTGCTTTCTATTTCATATTCATTTGAACTGTCTGTAAATCTGTTGATAAGGTCTTGCAGTTTTTTGTTAGTTCCTGCAATCAGGTTGATCTTGTCTGCAAAGCATAGGTTGCCAATCAACCTTCTACCAATGAAAATGAAAGTGTGATGGTCATGGAGGGTTTCACATATGAAGTTCTCCAAGAAGACATTGAACAGGACAGATGATAAGGGACACCCTTGATGTACACTTTCTGTCATGTGAAAGAAAGCTCCCATTCAGTTATCTGGCAGTACTACCTGGCAGCTAGTATGTTCACTATAGCTTGGAGGTTGCCAGTTTGAGGCTCCTCCTCGCTAGCCTGTGATGCCACCCAGCAAATTGGAACTTGATTTTTCAGGGGAGGTAAGAAGCAGCTAGGAGAACCACCTATTGTTTACTGCTCCTATGGTGACTATAGGCCATAGAAACCTTTACCTTTTCCTTTGCTTGTGTTCCTGATACATCCACAACAAAGAAAGTATTATAAAAATGAATTCTTTCATCTTTTCATAGTCTGTCTTCATTTTCAGTGTCACTGTCATATAGTTTGTTAACAATGGCCTATAATTTACACAACACAATCAGTGACATATATTCCCCTCCATGCTGCCTCTCTTACAAAGTACAAGGATCTCCACTGCTGAATGTCTCCATTGGCTGAATATAAAAAAATGATTGGATTTTTATAATCTGTTTCCAAGATATTTGTCTCATTGGATAATTTAATGTGACAGAATTAATTATATAAGACTTCTATGAGTCTCTTGTTTTATTGAGGAAGATATGTGTAACTTCTGAAACCTGTGGAATATATATACATAGACTAATGCTAAATTGATTTTTCCTTTTCTGTTACTGCACTGTAGTGTTTTCCACAGGTAAAATACCTACATTTTTTGCCAAACCATTTTTGATAGATTAATTTTAATAATATCATTGTCTGATGTGACATGCTATATGTGCCTGCATCTAGACATTGTCAGATGAAATCTGCTGCTTCTTTGGTTTCATTAGCAGTGAGTTTTAGTCATAGCTTGTTATTCCTAACAGAAATTTGGAAATATGATAGTTTTTTACTAATGAAGTAGCCTTTTAAGCAATTACGTAATTACTTTTAAGTGAGTTTAAGTAATAACTTTTTCATAAATGCTTCAAGTTTATTAATTATCATTCCCAAATATTATGGACATGAAAATATGACCGATATATGCCCCTACTCATCCATTCTAGCACCACCGTACAATCCCCAATACACATACCCAAGTTTAGGGTTATTTGGTGTTTATAAATTTGTGATCAAAACACAGGATTGTTTGTGCAGTTTTGTGATTTACAGTGGTGATATTTCTTTAGGGTTTTTTTTTTTTTGTTGTTGTGTTGCTTTTCCCTACCTTGTCATCATTAATATCTTACCATCTTTGACATATTGTGTAGTTCTGGATGGTGAAGTAGAGTGGAGTGACGAAATGGCTGCTCGTGAGTAGGAGTTGCTTAGTTATACCCACCACCCAAGCGAGTGACTTGCATTGCCCATTCACTGCATGCTGTTCTTGCTTGGACAGTTTGTGTGAAGACTTAACTGCAGATTTCTTTTTAGATGAATTCCTGTTTGCACCAAGGTTTTGCCTTTCTGGTATTGGGAGCTCCATAATTTGTGTGGCATAATATGTTGTTTCAATTTGATTCATTTTGTTAAGTATCTACAGAACACAAAATTTAGTCTTCTTGTTTCTCTTTTCTTTTACCCCATGAATTGTGTGATGCATTATTATGGTAACCAATATAAATAAATATTTTTGATAGAGATACATTTGCTTAAATGCCCAGAGATGTATATGGTAGATGTGAAAGGAAATTATTCACGGGTTATTCAATACAAGGGATTTTCAATGAAAATGGGGGAAGGGGTGCAGGGAGCAATCTTTAAGCAATAGTCACATGACCAAATTAAGTAAAAAGGGTGGGGATAGGATGGGACTCAGATACCCTTTATGTAACTGTCTCACCCCTTTATAACCAGATTGGAGGTACTAACTGTTGTTAAAAAATGTTTTATGTTCAAATCAACTAAATCTTATATTGTGTGTGTATGTATACTTACTAAATGCTTTTTCCTCCTGATATATACTGCAAGTAATTAAACATGGAGTATTTCATATGCCTTTGGAGCTCATTACCCATGATATAATTCCTGTCAGCATTGCTACATGTTTCCTACATTTTAGAGGGTTTTACAGGGCGTGGCTTGCCTCCTGCCTGTATATCATCAATGTATCAGCTGATGATCCCTGTCATAAATTCCTATATTAACCCTTATGGCAGTATCTGTATTGTGTGCTGTGATGGTGTGGGTGGTTCTGAAGCATGACTATGCACAGATTTCTTTGATTGATGTCTTTACTGATGACAACCAGTAGAGCCATTCTTAAGTTTTCTTTTCTGCATGTTTATTTGATTACTAGAATGTCATCTTTTCACTTGAAAATTTTGTTAATCCATCTTTTATTTATTTGGCACTGTTTGAGAAAACTAAAAAGAACGTGTTGCAGGCAAACAAAATATGTAAATTTGTAGATGATTATGTCATCTCAAAATACTTTGCTAACTTTTGCAAATAACAAATTTTGATAGTGAAAAGTGTATAATCTGCAGCTTGGAGTATATTTAGAAGTGAACTGTTCCACCTCAAGACTGGGTTTTTTTCCCTTTCTTTTAGCTCATTCAGATCTACTTTCTAGTTAAACTGAAGGAATAACCCCTAAGTAAGCTGTGACAAAAAATTATTGTCTGTGACTTTATTTTTTTTTATAAAAGAATACAAAAAAGGGTTAAACCAGGTCAAATGAAAAATGAGATATATCTATACACAGATGCTGAAAAATTGAAAATGGGTCGTGAATCTGGCAGCAAAGTACAAAGTTTGGCAGTTGGCACTGCCATAGACTCTGGGCTACCTAGAGAAGAGAAAGATGGAAGTAGTATTGCCATTCCTACACATATTTCCTCTGAAGATGCTTCCCTTGTGGGACCTGGTGAGGATTTTATATTTGCTCATCTGACTGACTGGATATTTTCATTCCTAGATGTTCATTTCCTGTCAGGTTCTCTTCAATTTGTGTTAGTCTGTGTTTGAAAAGGTTGGGGTTTATATAAATGCATGCAAATTTTGTGTGAAATGGTGTAATGCTGTGTGGGTAGCTGAGTTATTGTGCATATCTGGATGTGTGTGTGTGTGAGAGAGAGAGAGAGAGTGAACGAACTCTTTACTGACATCTGTCCATTAGTGACAAAATCATGAGGTGAGTCTATTTTCCTCACATCCACACATACATACCTTCATCTCATTCACCTGTAGACACATACACTCACACATATATATATACATTTAATCTGTACATTTATAAGGAAAGATTTATATGCAGGTTTAAAAATATTACATGAAGTGCAATAATTATTCTGTATCACACATCCTGTGCTATTATAGATGATAGCTGTTTCATAACTCTGGAGTTATTTTAACTTTGTTAAACTAAAATACTTGTATAAGAACCAAGAAAGTTGCTTGGTTTTGCCCACATTTTTACATCAGGATTTCAATAAGATGTGTAAGAAGTTCATTTTCACTGTATAGTGGTACGTTTTGTAGAGAACTAGGACAGATTATTACTATATTGTGAACAGTGAAACGAAAGGTGGGTTTTATCTTTGGTTGATCCTACACAAAATGGGCAGTTGTTTATATTACAAATGTTCTGGCTATTCTGTCTGAAAGAGTATGTGTGGTGGGGAGCGCCTGGGGGGAAGGTAGGTGGGTGAGGGTCTGGGTATGCTAACTGCTTTGCCCCTGGACTGCTCAAGTATAATTAAAGAAAGAAAAAGAAGCGCAAATTATGTCCATAAGAATACAAAAGCATTGATTTAAGAGAGAATTAAAGTATTAGCATAATTATTATTTTAAAATAAATAATGTCTTTGAAGACCAATCAGATGACTGTCTTCACCATTTCAGAGATCTTTGACATCAGTAAACCTCTTATACAGGGTCCTGATGGATTGCCTCAAGTACAGAAGGTTTGTTTGTCACCTTTGACATCTAACTGCTTTTTAAATGTATAAACATTGAGTGTGACTTATATGTGTCCACTCTTTTTTCTTCGTGAAGATTCTATCTTCCAGGATTTCTAATTACTGATATGCATCCTTCCTGCTGATATAGAAAATATCAGACTAGCATTAACTCTTTTATCATATGCTTGCATTTTACTTTCCACAAAACTCACCCTTCAAAGTAGACGTTTGTATTATTGTGTTATTAATTACAACATGCGCTTTTTGAGTTAGTTTTAAGCAATTAACTTCTTATCTCAAACCTCCATTGCTAGACATTATAAAAGAAAACTCTTCCCATCAGGAAATGTATGAGCTGACTGGAAAAGTGGAAGACAGGCTGAATACGCAGATTTCAGACACAACTGTGCCTGCACCTGCTTCTGAGGCTGAAAACATGAATATACAGCAGCATGAGGCACTCAAAAGGTAGAACAAGGAGCAGTGATTTTAGATATATATATGTGTATGTGGTCCGTATGCGCTGCTTTTACATCACTTTGTTTCAATAATTAATGCATAGCCTACACCCAGATCTGTTTAGCATCTTGAGCACCATACAGCAATCCTCTGGCTTAGTTTTTTTATTTATAAAGTGTGAATAACAAGGCACAGTAGTTGACTAATTGAAAGTTAAGCTCTGTTAAGCTTTTCCAATTATTCTGTAGGTTTTTGGCCATCACTACTTTTTCTTCGAAATTTTCTTTGGCAGGCTGCATGCACTTGAGCAACAGATGATAGGTGGAGAAAACGTGGACAACAGGGAGTTGAAGGAGCGACACAAGAAACGTAAAATGCATGCAGAAGATCAGCGCAAGAAGCAACTCATTCGTAAGCAAATTTGAAGAATTTACAGCTTTAGTTCCATTCTCTATGCTCAAGAGTTCCATCATCTGCCTATGTGGTCAAAACTGATCATGGAAGAATCTGTGTGTGTGTGAGTGAGAGAGAGATGTTGGTGGGTAATATTTGTGCACTTAAGAATTCTTAAGCATCTTAATTTAAGAGTGGTGTGATTTAGCTTCTTCATGTATTTTAAGGTCACTCAAACACATTCTTTTTTATTTGTATCAGATGTCTTCATTTTTTTCACAAGACACCCATGTTGATTAACATATACATATGTATAGACATTCACACCATGTATCCTCTTTTTGGCATATATACACTTTCAGTCTCTGGATTAAAAATAAACAGTAAATAATAAATAAAACAAAAATAAAAAATGTAAATATCTCTATTTTTTTCCAAAAAGTAGATAGTATTGCTGCCATATGATTTTTTAATCATAAACTGCTTACTGAATTGTTGCATTAAACACACATTCTTACCTACTCCTACACCTGAATAATTGCATGATCATGATTGTGCATCTCATTGTCTTAGGAATTGTCTTATTGTATATTTATCTAATGTTCTACCTGTTATCAAATCTCTGCCCATCTGTTACTTGTGTTTCCTCCTGTCTTTGAAAGATATAAGTTTAGGTGACTTGTAGAGAATACTCCTACCATGAAACAGTGAAAGGCACCGGGGAACGTTTGAATTATTTGAAAGATGTCTTAAGCTGTGGCTTGAAATTGCTTCAAGAGGCAACCTGGTGGAGTTGCAAGGAATGAATGTTCTGAGCAAAGGGATGAGCAGAAGGGAAGGCTTTGTGGCTGACAGCTTAGTATGGTGCATGGAGTACGGAATCAGAGTGTATAGTGTATAAGCTGACGAATGAAGTGGGAGTGGGGGGCAGGATGGAGTCTGGAGGGCAAGACCAGAAGTACGGTAATAATGAGTACAGTGCTGGAGTCAAGGCAGCTAAGGGTATAAGTCATACAGTGATAGGCAGCCAGTGAAGTAGGCAAAGCAAGGAGGTGATGTGATAAGTGTTAGAGTGTGCATCAGAATGTATTATGTGCTTGCATGGTATGTGCTTCAAATGTTTAAGACATGGATCATTTCTGACTGCTGTCTTTACAACAGGTGCCAACCATAAGATGGATGATGATGGCATAATGATAAGCATTTACAATGAAACTCAACAAGAACTAAAAGCACGAACAGAAACACTAGAGGAGAATCAAAAACAGGTTTGCTATTTTCTTTAAGCCTTCCTGTTTACATAAAACTTTTTGTCTGTATATATATATAATCATCATAAGTGTGTGTATGTGATGGGGAGAGAGAGAGAGAAACTACACGAATAAGTGATTTAGAGAGAGATGAAATAAAAGGAATTTGCAGGATTTTGTATTATGTGTCAGTGGTTAAAACAAATAGTTGTGACAAGTCATAACAATCAGTAGAATTTAGATCTTTCAATATTTAGCATTTTTTATATTGATGAGTTTTATTAGCACTATTACATATTACAAGTATGAAAAATTTTATATTTCTGAAAACCAAAATAAAATAAAAGAATCTGTTATGTCTTCTGCATTTAGCAATTAATAAGTTACATAGTTTTAAGAATGATAACAATTCGCATCAGCTGATATCATCATCACAAACATCATCACTGCATGCTCACACAGAGGCAAAGGAAACAGTAAAAAAAAAAACACCCTAAAGAAGTGTGTCTCACTAATCAACATCCAATATGTTTATGTCGACAGATTGAAAGTCTGGAAAGGGAGATAATTGATCTGCAGGCAGAGTTTGAGTTTGATCGTGTTGACTATCTTGACACTATACGAAAACAAGAACGTCAAATAAAGCTGCTGGATGCTATAATAGCTCGTATCCATCCATGCCTTCGCCGTGACTGCAACTACTACAACATTGACCGTATCCGCACAGAATGCAAGTGGAATGAAGAGGAAGAGCAATGGATTCTGCCAAAGTTGGTCATTGAGAGGACAGCTTTGCCCACAACTGGTCAGTTTGTCTCTTGTCATAGTATGAAGATCAGTTTCATAAAGCTTTTTCTATTTTATCATTCAAGTGTTTCAATTTTTTACATTTTAAGTGGTTTGCCAAGGGTTTTTGCACCCCTCCTCACCATCATTTAAAATACATGGTTTTTTGGAGAAGACTATACGTTTTAGCTGACAAAGACTATTAATTAAAAAGTATGTCACAATAAAAGTTGTGGGTTATTAAGAAAATACGAAATTTGACAATAGTCAAATATGAAGAGAGAGAAATATATTATTTTTAAGGTACTTTATAATGGAATTTAATTGAGCATCTAATTATTTACAAAATATATTGTATTTTAAGGTATAATGGCAATTAACTAAGCATCTTATTTACAAAATAGCAGTTTGAAAAGACCCACTCTGCCCATTTTCCACTGTATGGCAGATTTTTCAGTTTAAGTATATGGAATTGATTGAACATCACTAGATCCTTTGGCAGATAAATGCTGTCTGTGCTGTCCTTTGTAGTCATTCCATTCATTCTGCTCATGCTGATCTCTCTGCATTATCAGCAGACAACAGGCAGCAGATGCTTCCTCTCCTTCTCTGGCCCCACTGTTTGTAATCCTCTGTCCCTTTCTCTTTAAACTATGCCTGCATTTGAAGCTGTCAAGTCTTGCCTCAAACCCCACCTTTTTTTATGAAATAATTCTTTCCCAATTCAATAAGCTTACATTTTCCCTTCATTTCTTCATCTTCATCCATAGACTTTGTTCCTATTTGCCCTGCTGCTGTTCATATATTTGTTGACACATGTGTTTCTTTGTTGTATGGCTTTTAGTCTTTTATTCACAGTATTAAGCTTGCCTTCGCACACTTTCTACAAATTTATGATTATTGCTGTTTTGTTATCTACAGTCTGTACTAAATAAACTTAGAACCGTAGATGCTTTTCTTCAGGGTAAAGCAGGTGCTTATCTTGGGAATCCCAGTGAATCTTGTAACATTTTTTCTTTAGTTCATCTTACCATTGTCATTACCTTCAGTTTGATTTATTTCTTAGAAAAGCTTTTGAGTATTATTGATGCATCTGCATGTATTCCTTTATATCAGGAACGATAATGCCAGGAAGCAAAACTGGGGACCAGAGCATGAAAGGATATCCATCTTCAAATGGAGAGTTTGAGGATGCTCACATGATTGAAGACGATATCACTGATGACAGGTTGAGAGAGGTATTTAGACACTGCTATATATATATAGTTCATTAACTCATATTTAGACTCAGAAACAGAATTGGTACGTGTTATTCTAAAACTAGATGTCTTCATGCTGCTTTTGATACTTATATCATCTTTGTTGAAAGTAATAAGGTCAGTAACACATAAGCCATCTCTTGAACTTTGAAACATGCTCTACAGAAGATTTGAAATGTGTTACCTGGATTCATTACTTATTTTCAAACACTTCTCCATTGTATGTAACTCTTAGTAACTCTAAGATGATTTATTATTTTATGATTTTAAAGTCAAGAGTCAAGATTTAGCCCAAGAGATACAATTGATTTGACGACTATTTGTGTGGGTTTTTTTTTTTTAAAGCGTTTGAGACGAACAGAGGACATCAGTGCCTCATACTTTCAGACTCGTAGACAAAGTCAGTTGTTGACAGGACCAGAACCCATAAATAGGATCAGTGAGTATTCCTTTTAAGACTATATTTTACAGTAAAAGTAGGTCTTAATTATTTTGTTTCTAATTAAAAGCTATCAAGCTAGTTTGTTGTTAGAATGATTACAGCCAATTTCCATTTACCATGTTTACTGCATGGTCATAAACTCTTGTTACTGATGCTTCAGTATAATGAGTACTTTTTGCTGCTGGTCTTTTCAAATTGTTTTTAACTCAAAGTAAACAATGTTGTTTCAAATTTACATCCATTGTATCTGATTGATCGATTCAAGTTGAGTGTCTTTAAACACGATTTAGTAATAAAGGAATAAGATCTCAGTCTAGATGTTTGTTAACTTGTTGTAGATATGAGAGAAGTCAAAGACACCTATGGAATCAGCTCCCAGACAACAAATGGTCTTCATAAAGACTCTATGAGCAGCGGTCTTCGTGCAGCACAAGTTCACGGCCAAGTGATGAGTGATGAGTTGGTGAGACGACCCATTCGTCTTGATGCCCTTCCAGATGTCAAAGGAGGAAAGAAGGCAAAGAAAAAAAAGGGAACCTCAGAACCTTTCTGATTCTGAGTCAGGGCTTTATTTGTGCAATCTCTGGTGTTTAGGGGTGTACAATTTTCAGGGGATTTATGACATTCTTTGTTCCTAATGATATCATTGTCAGTTTTCTGCACTTTAGTTGTTTATCAAAAACACCATTCAGACACCTTGAGAGTCTTCTCTGTTAAATGTTAAAGTACTTTTGTCGTTTTGACGGCTTTTGCTTAAGCAATTTAATATATTTTAAAAATTTTTGCCGAGAATATGTAAAATATTTTAAAAACAGTTAAGCATGTAGAGACAAAATCAAAATTCCAAGTGCCTCCAGGCTGTCTTTTAACATAGCTGAAGACTTACAAATAGTGACAAATTTTGCATCTTGCAAAGATAACAATTTGTCAGCTATAGATTCAACATATTTCTCTGCAACTTCTTTATCCAACTTTTATAGGGAAACTTTTCAAGTTTTGGTTTGATTTCAACAAACTTTGTTATCTCACATCTTTTTGTATCACACAGTTTGAACTGATTTTTCACATTGGCAAGTGAAGTTGGAAAATTGTTAAATTTTTTTAATTATTATTTTAAGAGTAAAGGTGGGTTGATTTTTTATCTAGTCCCTCTCTTTCTTCCTGTACACATGAAAATCTTTGTCATGTAAGCAGCACTGTATTCACATGTTTGATATTTGTAGCACCATTTCTGTGGTCTCTCTACCAATAGGCATCTGTCTGACAATCACATGACACACCTCCAAACAACTGGACATGGCTTATGCTGCGAAGATTACCAGAAAGCATATGTCATGCAAAATTTTATTCTGATGACTTTACACATTTCATGATAGCTATGTGTACTTGTGCATCCACACTTACATTATGCATTTGAGTGAATGTATGAGAGAGAGAGAGAGCATGTGAGTGTGAATGCATGCATGTGTGTGTGTAGGAGGGGAGAACACTGGGTTTGTGAGAGAGAGAGAGAAAGGGAGGAAGATGAAAGAGATTACTAGAATATTAAAACTTTCTTACAGTACTTGCTATTTATTTAGAAATGCTTCTGTCTGAAAGATATTGACGCACACTGTGGAAATACCATTTTTAATTTGTGGTTTATAGACACATAAATGTAGAAATGCACTTCAACTTAACCGTCCCAGTTTTAGTGATATCATTGTTATCATTGTCACAATCATCATCATTTTTGTTTTGGGTGATAGTTTGATAACGGGGGTGCTGCTAGAATGTGTTCAAGAAAATTAATTAAAATTAGCTAAATAAATTTGCAAAACCATTACTTTCATTATTTATCTGCACGTCTGAAAAAAATGATTAATACTGCCACATCATCAGTGGATTAAAGTTGTTTCTACACTATTTGTAAGCCCACATTTCATGTTTTTTCATATATTTATATTACTTAATTTTCTTATTAGGCAAAGCGTTTGCAGTTGATACATGTACAAGCATTCATATACATGTGTAGCTACTTCATTGGCTACAACGCATGGTCTCATGAAGGCACCTACACTCTAAGCACTGGCATGAGCTAGATTTCATCATCGGTATGCTACCCTCACAACAGAAGGAAATTTCATTGCAAGATATGAGAGAGGCCAAGATTATTGCCATCTATACCAACAAGGGCATGAGAAGTGACTATAACAATTACAAGAGAATTTCTCTCCTCAATATTGTTAGCAATTTCGCGGTCTTCCTGACCCGCTTACAGAAAATGGCAAATCTTCTATCATGTTTCAATGTGTGACTTCCGAGCAGGCAGGTTCACTGTTGGCATGACCTCCCTTCATCAACTTCACCGCAACGCGCGGCACGCGTGCGCCGCACGACGGGCGGCCGTAATCGCAGGAAATTTGAGTGAGCGCACGCGGGCGCAACTTGCTGAGCTACACGAGATGAGGAGGAGGAGGAGGAGAAGAAGAAGAAGAAAATTTAGAGAGTACAAACTTCGCTGTTTTTTTTAATATGTTGACGCATGTTTTCGAGTCTAGAATAAGGGATGTTTGTTTACTTCTCAGTTATCTCTCATAAGAACAAAGCAAGGTAAATCGGCGTATTTATCTAGCCAGTGCATCTCGAGGGCACATATCTACACTTATCAGCGAAATTTAGCGTCAGTCGGGTTATCTGCTCTTATCTCTCAGCGAAATATAGCATCAGTCAGGTATCGTTCATCGACACAGGGAAACGTTAGGTTTCCTTAAAAAAAAAAAAAAAAAAAATACAGCTCTTTGCCTAGTTTTGAAAAGAGTTGAACTGACAGCAGGGTGTGCTGCGAGTGTTCACGGACTGATCATTCAGCGCCATGGAGAGAAGCTTCGTCAGCACACCCGCCCACCGCTACCACCCGTCTTTACTGGTACTGTCTTCTTTCTACCCGGCAGTGCAGCCATTGCATGGAGAGACCTATCTACAAGCAAAACGACGAGAGATTAAACTCGTTGAATTTTACGGCATGCTGGCATACGGTAACAAAGTTTCGGTAACATAGTTTAGCCTGATATGAGCTTGCTTTATATGTTCTCACATTTAGCATCTCACACTCCGTCTTTCAGCCACTTCCCTTCACATGCTCTTGCTCTAGTTTTAAGTTACAGTATATGAAAGCAATAACTGAAGAAAGGAAAAATAAAATACTGCTAACATTACTGTAGTTCATCATCAAACGTCGCTGCAGCGATAAGCAGTTATAGGAGGTCCCGTTAGCGCCTGTCACCAATACAGTGAGAGTTGGGTGTCCTGGGTTCAGCTCTCGTCTCGGGCAGGCTGTTCTTTTTCTGCATGTGGCATCTGTTTACAGGCCTGGCTGCCTTACCGTGATATACCTTTAGTGGCTGTCTCGGCGTAATACACAATTTCTCATCCACCCACCCGATGTCGCTCAAGCAGTGCGGTACAATTTTGTTATGATTCGCCAAACACGTTTGCGTTGGAAAAACCTAAAACTGAAAAGAAATTAATTAAAATGATTTAATAGATAATGAAAGCCTTCTGTCGTTATCGTGGGAATTACGTAAATCACATAGTTTTTCTTCTCTCACGCTCACACACGCACGCGCGCGCGCGTCCAATGCACGAGAGAGTGCAGTCTTTGACCCTCCATTGCTTCTCATATGCACGGACATTTTTTAATTAATCAATAGTTTATATGATGACGTAATCACACAAAAACGTCACCTGCTGACGACATTTCCCTCCAAACGAGAGAGTTGCCCTGTTTATCAGCGTCTATGGCGTGTGGTCTTGAAAACTTTCTACACAAATTTACATATTAGTAAAAAAAAACAACAAAAAACACAACAAAAAAAAAAACCAGAACATTTTTCTGACCGAGAAGTAAAGAAGACAAGGACGATGCCGAGTGCTAAGTATCCGAAGCCAATACGGCGCTATCCCTGCACTGTCCCGCTATCCGAGGAGACGTACCTGGAGGCCAAACATCGCCAGGCACAGCTGGTGGAGCTGGCTCGCAAAGTGGCAAACAGTGGGTAGACTTGAGCAGGATTTTATTACTGAAAACTTTAGCTTTTACCCAATTTTCTTTTTTGTGCCGGATAGGGCAAAGTCTGAATGCCTCGGTGCTCGTTCGATCACTAAAGTTAACCAATGTAGGACTTAATAATAGAGCTCTTTAGCACCTAGGAGCATACCGGATGCTGTAGGCAAAACAACTCTTTCTTTGAGGGTGAGAGCGGTGGCGGGGGAAGTGAATAGTCCATCAAGACCAAAAGTCCGTTCCCTAACTGATTCGATACCCGTATGGGGAAAAGTTCGATAACGGATCGGTATCGAGGTAGAGGAGGCGAGAACCCTCTTAAAACCAAAACAAAAATTAAAGACCGGGAGATAAATGCCGTCTCCCAATTACGAGAGGTCACTTATCTTCACGATATATTTTACCAGGGGAAAAGGGTGGAAAAATAACTAATAAGCAATAATAAAATCAAGTATTTAGTGTAAAATCCTAGTCACTGATGGAATGACTGCACTTACATGATCAGGATTAGGATAGAAAATATAATTTGTAAAAGAAACAAAGACCATAGTTACACAGTGATTATTATTCAGTGTACCGTTGATACACAATCATGCATGCCTTGACTGGTTCTGGTCGTTGGGCGAGTCGGGGTGGCGTATGTACATGGATAGACGCAGCAGGTGAAAAGTCCCGCTACACGCCTGGTTTAGCAGATTTGTCAGACAGTTCCTCCTCCGACTACCGACGGCGTCAACCATGTCCAAGGTACCACGAAGAACAGTCTTCAGCAGTTATGGCGGGTAGGATGGCTAAACCAGACAGCTTACTCCGCTTGACGTACGCAAGTAGATGGTTCCTGGCGTCCTATGACAGTGGCAACTGTGTTCTGTACAAAGTCATCGGTCTCACGCTCTCTGTACAAGATCCTTATTTCACGCATGGCTTTTATAAGCCAACATATCTATCTATCCTCACTAATTAGTAAGGGCTTTCATTAAATAGCTATACTTTAACTTACATGACCCTTCTAAACCAACATATCTGTCAGTCTGTCTATCCCTACTAACTGGCAAGCGCTTTTCCTTAAAATAACTACACTGCAATTTGGGAAGAAAAAAGTTGAAGACCAATCAGTATTGTGCTGAATCTTTCTTTTTTTTTTTTTTTTTTGTTCGCAGTAAAGTCGTGTGTAGACACGGGCCCTCCAAAAACCCACGTGAGCGTGAAGGTTAAATTGAAGAAACTGATGGTAAGTACCTCAGCGCACGCAGGCTCCCATCTTTTCCAGATATCTCAGAAAGCCTTCAGGGCACATGTTCACGAAACGAGGGTAAGTCGTTGCCGAAGGAAAATCAAAGAGAGCATTCTTGTCTCCGCAGTTACAACGCGCTGTTCAGACCCCACGGAGATTGCATTATGTTAGTTTATTCCAGAGAAGCTTTGCCACAACTAACAACTCATAGCTATGATTCTACAGGTAAAGCAACATCCTCTACTCTGGGGGCCTCACGAGACAAGACGCTTGTCTCTGGTTTCACCAGTTGTCCTAGGAAAACGATTTACCCTCGCTTCAAGACCCTGGAGGAGAAACGGACCTCTTTGAGGGTGGAAAATACGAAGCATGATTTAACAGTGAACGTTTATAAAATATCTACTGTATGCTGAAGATATGGAACAGCACTTACAGGGAGAGAAGTAGAGAGAGAGAGAGAGAGAGAGAGGGGGGACTGCATGCTAGTGGGAAGGAAGGAAAAAAGGGATGGAGAGCGAGAAAACAAAAAGTTAATTTCTTGTCTTTTCCACCAGTATTATTCCCTCATTCTGATGCCGTTTCCCATCCTTCCCCAGAAGACAAACCAAGCATTATTCGCTCACTGATTCTCCGTACGTCTATCGCTGTCCAGGAAGAAGGCCTGAAGCTGGCAGAGCTGGAGTTTAACAACAGACTGATGCTGAAGAGAATCATCAACGCCATGAACGCCCCCGCCACGACTGACAATCATCTCAATATCCAAAACAGGCCGTTCAGGTGGGGGAGGGGGAGATATACCTTCCTGCAAAAAAAAAACAAAAAAAAAAAAAAAAACGACGTGTTTGTATGAGTTTAACCTTTCATAATCTATAGGATAAGGTTATCTTGGAGTAAGACTCAAATAGACTATTAAGGCCCTCGCCAATAGTATGATAACAAGAATCATGGAACGCACTGGCGTAAAATAAAAGCGAAAACAAACAAACAAACAAACAAACAAACAAACAGGGAACTTTTTGTCCTGCGATTGGTTCGTCGTATAGTAGTAGTTGCATCATTTTATGTCGACTCGATCGAGTTTGGAAAAATGACCGCTTGCAACGGGGAAAAACAAGTGTTTTAATGCTCATTAATAGATTATTTCAATGATCGAAGTTTACCGGCTAATTTTAAATATACCCATCAAAGACACCACAAAAATCGCCAGGTTTCAACACTTCCTTTTCTAGGAGAGATGAAATGAGTTTCTTGAGGATGATAAGCTGACGCTCTGAGCAGTCTTCTATTTGTCACTCGCTGTTTGGATTATAAGACATACACGTTACTACACCGTTTTTTCTGAGCAGCTTACCTCTATAGGTAAGAGGGACAAAAATGTTTGGATGCAGGAGAAACGCGGATTGCGTTAGACAACGCCGTACTCATATTCACGAGCTTACGTCCACAGCTTGAATTTCGGGGCCCGCATGATGGAGGCCGACCGCATCAACGCTGAAAACTTCAGAACCTTAACGCGAATCCTTCAGGTCAAACCTTGCTATGATCGAATCAAGCAGGAACAGAGCTATCGGGTTAGTCATCGACTTCGCTTTGTCTTAGTTTTGGTGGTGGTGTTGTTGTTGCTGCTGCTGCTGTTGCTGTTGCTTTTGCTTTTGCTTTTGCTTTTGCTGTTGCTGATGCTGATGATGCTGATGCTGATGCTGATGATGATGATAATGATTGTTTTTGTTATTGGCAGCATTTAACAAAGGACAGAAAATCCAGTAAAGACGTAATCAAACTATGGAAGAAGTTGGCGCATGAGCGGAAAAAGGAAATCATGGAAGGAGGGGTACTATTTCTCGCTTCATATTAACTAGATTTAATAATAGACGGTCAAGCTTGGCAGTCAGACTTTGCCTCTTCCCTGAAAAAAGACCCGCATTACTATTGTTCGAAGATGGAACACCTCTGTCACCCCTGACTTAGAAATCAGTAAAATATAATCACCAGGTGGAAACACTTTGCTATTAAAAGGGAGGAAGGGATGATGTGGGGAGGGAGAGAAAAGTGGAGTGCACGGAGCAAAGCCTCTACGGCGTGGCTTGCAAACGCCTTGGTGAGATCGGGGGGAGCGATGTACTGTGATCTGTGATGACAGCTCAGTTAATTGTGCAATGGCGGTGATGCGAGAGCTGTGTGTGTGTTAGAGAGATAGCTTTTAATACAGTGACATAAGACGTATTGCAAACTGTAAGATTGCCTAGTAATTTGATCTTTTTGTTTTAGTATATCGTATTATCTTTTGCATTGTTATCGTGCGCATTTGAGTTTGTTTATTATAACATTGCATTATATATTGTCTCATGTTGATATATTGTGTTGTATTATCTGTTGACTTGATGTTTTGTGGGGAAGTGGATAGCCAAGTGGCTCAGAGAGGCGCACCAATTAGATACTCCTGCCGCGCAACAATCTTTCCCCAATCGACCCTGGGTACCTGACTCCTTAAAGGGTTGGGGAAGGTAAGCGAGGACAAGAAAACGGGCATCGTCCTCACATAAAGCTGAGTAAAGTGACGACTTTAACGTCTCGACCCCCAACAACCTTTGAAAAAAAAAAACAAACAAAAAAAGTGAAGGGGAGACCATTACCTTGTTGCTGTGCACTTGTCATCACGTGATTTTGTCTATTAATTTGTATCTTGTTGTATCGTATTATCTTTTGCATGATGGCGGTGTGGCACGGCGTACTGTAGCCAGCTGCCAGTCGTTATGGCCACGAAGACCCTGATGTTTTGCGCGCGCGCAGTGCCGGCTGCATCAGAATTGCTTCCCGGAGTACTTCACGTACGACTCCTTCTACAGACCTGTGCCTTCCTTCTGCCGCCTGGACCCCGACGCCAAGAAGATCGACCACAGTCGGTGTCTGAGGGACGACCGAGAAATGTTTCAACCCTTTCCTTCTATCAGACGCAGCCCAAAGCAGCTCACCTCTCCGCCACAATATGAAGTAATATTTGGATCTGTCGGCGCACGTGCGTGCGTGTGTGAGTTTAAGGGTGTGTATAAAAGAGTGAGAAGATGGGGGGAGAAGTTGTGTGGGATATGTACAGATTGCCGTCTCCTCAAGCTGAGTGAAGACAGCTCACTGTACCTAGCTACACATCTAGCCATGTTTCTGTCCTGCTTTTTCAGGCAATGGCGATTTTCAATGGGATCTCTCAGACAGTATAAATTTTGCCATGCCTAATCTGGTTTGTTCACACCGCATCATGATTGTTAAGTTGTTTGTAACATCGTACAGGAAGTATAGGAATGCTCGCTGTTCCTCCTTCTACAGTTCGCGAGCACCCGCACTACACAACTGCGAGCCAAGGAGGTCAAAAAGCGAGCCAGACAGTGGAAAACATTCGGACTCAAACCTCAAAAACCAAAGGGTAAGTGGACGGTGACGAACACAGCTGTAACTTGCAGCCACTTTAGTACCCTCCTAGCTATTCATCAGTTGCTGTTTCTGCTGCTGCTGGGATATGCCTTGAAAGACTAGTGGACAGAGAAGGAGGGCGTCAGAAAAACGATTTCCTCCGTCAGATGATGCACCAGGCTTTAAGTCTTTTAGTATTTTCGTTTAATCTGGCACGGTATGTCGAGAGAAAAAGATCGCTGATCATGTGAACACTTGCTGGAACTACGGCAGACGTGTGTGTGTGTGTGTGTTTGTAAATGTGTGTGTGTGTGTGTGTGTGTCCGCCCGCGTGCGTGCGTGTCCCTGATGTCTTTCAGGGTTGTTGAATAGTCCTAGTTTTAAAAAGATTTCACCTGCACATAGTCAGGGGCGCGCACACTTTCTTTCGATGTAGGAACAGAAAGAATTCTTAGAGAAAAAAAAGACTAATCCCGCTTCTCAGTACCTATAAGTCAAAACATTACAGAGACTTTGTTTATGTTGACCTTAGAGATGATTTGATTTCTTGATGGACAGCACGCTCTGAGGAAGCTGAACCAGTTCAGAATGTGGCATTCAATGCTGACAGTTTCAAGCAAAAAAAGGACCCAAGTATTAAAGACAACTCCTCAGGAAAATCTAAGAACAGGAGCGCCAGCGCCACCGGCCCTTATCCACCGCCAGCTGTAACCCATACCTGCGACCCTTTAGTCATCGAACATTCCAACATCTCATCTCCTAAGGTCCCCCCGGGTCCCGGCTCTCCCAACGTCTTGGATGCCAAGAAAACCTCCCCGGTGCTCCCCTCTGCAGCCAGACCTCGCGCACAGCCGGACAAGAGCCCTCAGGCCGTCATTGGAACAGTGGAAGTGAAGGGATGTGTGGCAGACCGCCGCTCTGCGGACAAAAATTCCTCGTTCCTGGCGCGGATGTGTCGGGATACTTCGAGTTCCGAAGGCGAATTAGATGAGACTATCATTGCTAGTGAAGATATCCCCAGTCGACCAGCATCCCGCGAATGTCACAGCACCAGCAGCGAGGGGACGGATTCGGAAGAGAGAGCCTTGCCCCTTCCCAAGGCGGCGGAGAAGGGTAGGAAGAAGGTGGTTGTCATCTCCGACGAGGACGCTTTCAAAGCGTCAAAACCCCAGGGCCTGTCTTCCTCCAGTGCTCACTATTCCACAAGCTGGACGACGGACGAGGAGTCAGCAGGCCCCAAGACTGCCCGAAAAGAGAAAGACGGGTCAAGAGGAGTGTGAAGACTACCAAAAGAGAACAACATCCGGTGGTCGTCAGAAGGGAAAAGAAGTCTCCATCGGCACGTCCTCTAGGGCGGAAAGGTCACATGCCGACAACACCAGCGATGACGGCGAGGATCTGCCTCTGTCGTCATGGGTTTCCTCGCCGGAGTTGTCGTCCTCGACATCACCGGTCAGTGGCCGCATGGCGCCGCAGCACAGCGACAAGGAGTACGTGGAGGACTTCACGTCTTCGTCACAACGCTCGTCACAGCGTAGCGGCATGGAGTCAGAGGGTGAAGCCAGCTCCAAACACCTGTCGCGGCAGGAATAGGACAGCTTTCAAATCTCATCCCATCCAACAACAGGCAACAATTTCAGAAATAAAAAAAAACAAACAAACTCAGATTAAACAAGTGCGAAGGAATGTATTGAACCACTCTGAAGATCTTCACATTGTACCATGCACAGAACTGGACCAGTCTTCAACTTTGTTTATCTGCGTTAAAGTACAGCACGACAACACCACTTCACTACATATTTCTTTCTAACATGAACTAGTGTGTTATTCGAATTTCTAGACAGTTAATGTTATTCACAATTGGCAACTACTTGCAAGGTGGTTGGTGGGGGACTAGAAAGAGCTACGTGTAGCAGGGGGAGAAGTGGGCGAACGGTACCAGTCTTAGCAACGAGGTATGGGTGTTTGTGAAATACACTTTGAACAGAGAGAAAGGAGAGGCATAAAATAGAGGCATAAAGAAAAAAATGGCAAAATAAAATGTGACAATAACAACAATTAATAACACCGCATGCAGGGTAGAAATACTGGAAGCTTTGTATTTTAACTAAACTCTACTCGTTATACTGGCTTTAATATGATATGAAATATGGGATGGTATGATGGGACGCGGTATCTAGCTCATTTCAACCATGCAGATGACAAAAACTCGCGGGTTTTACCTCTAAAGATATAGTGTATGCAGGCTTCTTCGCATATTTTTCTCCTCTCGACTCTTCGCAGTTGTGTCTGTGTGCTTGGTCGCACTTCGCTCACAGTCTGGTCAGGTGTTCATTCCTTACTGCCTCTGTAAGTCTTCGCTGATTGATGCGCACCTCTCAGTGTTGGAAAACATGTCATTTTAATTTTTACGAAAACTTGAATATATAAAAAAGTATGTTTTTGTCGACTTTACAAGAAATATGTTTACTAGGAGTTTTATTCTTTTAAAAAAAACCACATACATCGCAATAAAGTTAATCATTTAGATCGCATTTTTGTGACTTTCTCAATTTCTCTGCCAGTTATACCGTCGATTTAGATATAGTCTATTTCAAACTTCCTGAAGGCAAGAAAATAAAGAGTGAAAAAAAAATATTAGTTAAGATTTTGTTTAATTCTGATTTTTTTCTGTGTATTTAACTGTAATATAGATAAATAGACGGATGGTCATTGTTAACGTTCTACCTACACTTATTATCTGATTACACTTATACACAATCAGGCCTGACGAGAGGGGGAGACAGGGGGGTCTGGTGTACCCGGACCCGCGGCTGTCAAGGGGGCCCGGCCTTGGTCAGTGGATTTTTTTTTCTTCTTCTCCTTTTCTTTTTCTTTTAACGATTACAAGTACAATTTAAGGGGCCCGGAGAGGTCGTCTGTCCCGGGGCCCGGGCTGGCTCTCGGCGGCCCTGTACACAATCACCACACATAGTCATGGCACGGTGTCAGTAAATATTTATCTGTATTATAAATCTAACTGACCGATTCATAACAAAAGGATGAAATGCAGAGAAAGGGTATTACAAATAATGAGAAAGGGAGAACAAACAGTTAGTAAAACAGGCACAGAGAATTGATAATAGCAAAGTGTGTGTGCATAACCTTCGACAAGTCAACCAGCGAACAGCTTTTTTATTATCGATATTTATTATAAATACGTTATGAATATTTACTGGAGCAAATTCACTGAGACAGTTCTCTTCCTCTGAGATTTATCAATGACAGCAGCACAGAGACTTTTCGTTTATTTGCAGTTAGTGGCTGTACAAAAATCCTACAAATAAGGCACATTGTAAAATATTGTGATGAAATCTTCATAATGCACTGCTGGCATGGGAACTCAAGACATGTCTTTACATTCTGTATGGTCTCTCTCACACACACACACATTCTGTATGGTCTCTCTCTCTCACACACATTCTCTAGGGTCTCTCTCTCACACACACACATACACACACGCAGCCTGAATATAATCAATTGTTTGGTTCAACCTATTTCATACATATTTCCGTCACTCGTCCTTTACTTTTAGCCAAGCATATCAATTAACTAGCATCTTAGTATTCAAAGGAAGACAAGATTAGAACTTGTAAAAATGTGAAAATTATCTTGTAACCCAGTTTTGCTTCTCGACAACGACATAATAAAGATCCTACTCGTATTTGTTTCCCCCGATAGATCGACAAAGTACAAACAAACATTAACAGAGCAATACTTATGATCTACACCGTGATGGTTCCAGAAAAACTGTCTTTATATCTTTAATCTGTTCAATAATTAAAATGTTTATTAAAATATAGAAACACATAGTTTCAGTTTTCTCTTACGGTTCTTTATACTCTCTTCAATAAATAAACTTCATGCAGTTTTCACAATGCAGCATCACTTGTACAAATACTGTATCTCCATAGCCGCTGCGTGTTCTTGCGCCTTCAGTCGAAGGGAGGTAACACTGTCGGAGCGCCTGGCATCGCCGCTCATCCTGCTGCTTGCCTCCCCACTGGTCACAAGTCTGGGGCCCATGGCCGGACTGCACAGCAGTGGGAGTAGTAGAACAGTGGAGAAAAGCCCATGTAAGGTCCGTAGAAAGGGTAGGCCACGGGTACAGTTGCCAACGCTGGAATGGCGTCCCCTTGGGTGGGCGACGTCGGTAAAGAGTTCGGAATGTCTGGGCTGGCTCCGTCAGTCCTCCTCTTGACAGATTTCTGGCAAATGCAAAACGTATTTCTGACCGTGTATATATATATGCATATACGCACACAGCAGATCTTTCTGTGAATTTTCTGGACCAAGAGGAGATAACAATATTTCAAATGACTGGGTGAACATTAGTATAAAAAATTAACTCTCAAAGTTTAAGTCAATAACTATTTCGTTTATGTGTCACGGACGCCGGTGCACTCACGGGCAACACCCATTCACGACCTCCGTACGTGTTCTGTCAATGCACAAAATAACGATTGAGGCTTCCATGTAATGTTATTAAAATGCTCGAATGGCTCAGGACTTACAGATTACAAAACACATATGCATAAAAAATAGCTCGCCTCTACACAATACTCTATCGGCGACACACAGCTAATGGTACATACAATGTTTATCTTTGGGGCACTTCGATCAATCACACTTAGCTCTTAATCTTCATCTCAACTCTCGTCGTCTGTGTATAGGAAACACACGGCTCTCACAGTTCTGTTCATCAACACAAAGTTCTGATCATATTACCTCAATTATAATCGCACCAGCAGACGTTGCATGAGTACTGCACTTACATTTTCTTGGCAACACGAAGTCAATGGTACATCCGCCCACACAGCTGGGGATTTACCTAAAGCGATCGAGGATTTGTCTAGATCTAATCCTCGATCAGCAGGGCTCTAACACAATTGCCCGTACACACAGAACAATAAACCTTGGCTAGGCAAGGTATTATTACTGGCATCTACCTTTCTATCTTAAAACACACACACAACGTCCTCTTTCATGTCCGCCAATGCCGTCTGCTTCTTCTCTATGTCGCTAGAGTGATCTCCCTTTTCTCGCTGACACTCTCGTTCATCGATAATGTAATTTACAAACAGCGAAGGGATTAAACTCACTTTAAAACAAGGAGGCACGGACTGATCCGTGACATTATGACACACAAATTTTGTAACACAAAGTATTTCTCCCCCGTGTTTTGGAAAAAGATGAAGACCTCATTTCAAAGTAAACTCCCTTTTACGACATACCTTGTCAGAAGTTACTTTCTGTGTGGTTCTTGGTGCCGGGACGTAGTCCACCTCCTGCAAATCCTGCAAACCGCCAAAGTTTCCTAAACGTTCGTACTTCCTCCACTTGGCTCGGCGGTTCTGGAACCAGATCTAGATGGTGGATGGGGATGGGGGAGGAGTCAAAAGAGAGAACAGCTGGTAAGAACAAATGCTGTTAAAAACTCTTACTGAAAACAACTTTAAACAGTATCACTTCTCTCCCATTGTTCTCTGTACTCTGTTGCCATTCCCCAACAGCCGTTTCTAAAAGCGCAATCAACTTGGCAGGGCGCCCTACTTGTCAGTAATATGAACATTACTCACTACTCTTCTTGCAGAGTTCTTGTTGAAAATACTTATTTCATTTAGATTACCTCTACGCTACCTGTGTCATCAAAGTTGCTATTTTCGCTGCTACTCCACAATGCCAGTAACTCTTTTTAAAGTCTTAGTTAAAATACGCTTTCATTCCAAAAAAAGGAAACCTTTCAGCTGTGGACTAAAGTAGGGCCAGCGTTACTTCACAAGAGCAACATGAGTGTCGAGCAAATGAAGAAAGAAGTCTACAGCCAAGTATAAACGTGAAAGTGTGTTAGTGTGTTAGTGTGTTAGTGTGTGTGTGTGTGTGTGTGTGTGTGTGTGTGTGTGTGTGTGTGTGTGTGTGTGTGTGTGTGTGTGTGTGTGTGTGTTAGTGTGTGTGTGTGTGAGCTAACCTGCACACGTTCCTCTGACAAGCCTGTCTTGAGAGACAGTTTGTCTCGGGTGTTGATGTCGGGGTAGTGAGTCAAGTTGAAAACCTCTTCCAAGCTCTTGAGCTGTTCTGCGCTGAACGTGGTGCGGAATCGTCTTTTTTTGGCAGGTGGCGCTGTCGCCTTTTCTGTCAAAACCCAAGTAAAGGCACAAAACTCGTGTAAAGCAGTCTATAAACCCGACACAAAACCCGAAAGCCGCTTTTTCTTACAACATAAACCAAACTGCACATAAATATCAGGTTTAGAATGCTGTATCGGTCATTTACAAAGGCTAACACGAGTCATCCATAAAATTTAGCCTAAAGCTAAGATTTTGTTAGGGGGTGGGTGGAGAGAGGAAGATTTTTTGAAGGTACATGGGATGATTTCTCACGTCCCAAAATGGCGGAACCAACGGAAGAGCTTCATGCACATATTATTCAGGCGTTGACATAACGATAAACCTACTTTTGTGACGTCTTTGAAAACGAGTCTCGTAACCTCTCCCAGAAATGGAGGTGAGAATTTTAAATTATAAATCTTGCATTTGGAGAAAAAAAGCACAGTCCTTTTCATATATTGGGGGAATCTTGTAACCTGCTGATGACTATATATCTTGTCATTATAAAATAGTATTACATTTTCACCTTGATTTTGATCTTGTCAACAATTTATTTCAGGACGTGGCTATGGTCATTCATTCATTCCCTTCTCATCCTATTATTTTTGTAACTTGCTACCAGTTGAGCTCTTATAAAGAAATGAATGTGAGGGCGAGGGGGAGACATTTCGCGTTTACCTGGTTCATGTATCTCTTGAGTGGTGATGCTGTTGTCTGTTGTTTCCACGGTCTTGTTTTCTTGCTGTACAATACCAGAGCTGATGCCATGCATAAGGTCAATAGTTGGTGACATTCCTCTCGCTACCTCGGCAACAGGGTTACTGGTGCTAGCGGGCTTATCAGTTTGGTCAGTATCAAGCTGATATTTGCCTGCAGAATTGATAGTTGATCTAATTGTAATATTGTGTTGTAGCAAGTACTTGGAAGAACATGGGATTTCACATACAAAAGGGTTATAGTACACAGTATGTGATAAAAGTCAATAAAAACTGAAAAAAATGGATTCAAGTAGAAATATACATTTCAATTTAAAGGAATTTAAATTTGCGTTCTCGCTCAACTGTATTTTTGTCTTAGCCTGGTTCACTATTTCACCAACACATCCATATAAATAGATTTCATTGCAATGCTGGAGAAACTGTCCTTCAATTCCGTGCAAACCGATGTTTCAATCACCAGTCCTGTGCCTGTATGTCTCTTATCCCCGTGTCCCCAGCTAAGCACCCCCCCCACATATTCTCCTGAGTGTGACAGACAACTACCGACAGCTTAGTCTGAAGATATTTTCAAAAGTAATAGGTGACCAAGACAAATAAACCTGAGTGATAGCGCCCATTCTGTGGCTGTACGCAGAGGATAAATTAAACCAATATAGCAAGAAGGTCGCGATCTCTAAGATGTCTTTCTAGGTGCGATAGAGAAAGAATATGAAGACGAGAGAGAGAGGGGTGGGTGGGTATGTGTGTGAGAGAAGAGAAAGAGCGAGGAGCTAAGATTCGAGAACAAGAGAGAGCAGAAAAAGAGATAAAAGAAAACAAAATGGGAGTATAATACTCGAAAGGAAGGGAAGCGGCACAATGCTCGCGTGTTTACCTAGAACTGCAGTTGGTTTATGAACGACATTTTCAATGCCTATCACTTTGCACATTAAGGCCGCGCGGCAATTGCTTTCCTACGGCCGGCACCTTGATTTAGACAGCAGTTAGTGGACGGCCAGAGCGATAGGGAGGAGCCTGATCTCCTTTTGATGTCTGCCTGATGCCTATATTTCGTCGTCAGCGGCCTGGAGTGGGGCTCGAAAGAAAGAGATTATCTCTTCAAGATTACTTCATGAATCACCTGTGTGACAGGCGATAACTTTCTGCTAATTTTGGCAAACTGACTGGTGGAGGCGGACTTGATGTAGATGACGTCCGTCCTCGTTTTACAGATTTTTTTCTTCTGGAGGCGGGGGTTAATTTCAGCCCCGCACTTCAGTCACCGTCTTCCCCCTCTTCCCCCGGTGTAACATAGAAATCAAATTTCAACCGTTGAGCAACGAAAACGTTTTCACGAACTTTCTTAAGGGTGGCAGTCGTGGTCGAATTACATGAATTTTATTTATATGATTCTGTGAGTGCACCTACCCACTTCCGACATAAAAAGGGACGATGCGTGCATACACACACAGAGATGGTCACACCTCCTTTATTAGTGGTACTGACACAGGTATAAAACTATAAAATCACCCTGCCAGTTGGCAACTCAGTCAGACGGAAGTGGCTGAGGTAAGACTTCAGTAAGACTAAAGAGCTGTCCTGGTTGTCATCGACTGCTGTGGTTCATTCACCATCTTGTGCCAAGAGGCCATCAGCTTGCTGTTTATACTGTAATTACGGATGGTTGTCAAAGTCACTTCACTAATGTGTTTTGCGATATGTGTACAGCTTTAAACAGAAGTGTAAAGCAGGTGTCATGATAAGAACGTTGATTGCTTCGTATCATCGACGATAATAGAGAAAGGAAATTTTTGAAAGTCGTCATACGACTCCACGATTTAAAGGACTGCTGGGATGCGACTTTTTTCCCTAACGAACGGGTAAAGACAGAGAGTATAGACATATATATCTACGCTCTCTGGTAAAGCTCAGTTTGAAACATTATTTCACCAAATACACTTATAAATATCACATTGCAAAGAAAGAGGTCAAGCCTGAGGCCGTTGATTGGTTCAATCTGTTATTTAAAACATTTTGGTAAGATGTGCGGTAATCATCCGTTATTTAAATAATCTTCACATCTTCCCGCGATCCTCGGGTCCATAGTAATAGCCTAAGCCCTAAGGGTTAGGTCATGTGACCGGAGTTATGAACTAAGGTAGTAACACTTAGATTATCTGCCATCTTCAAGGTCTGCGCGCCTTCAAACTAACCTTTCCTTTGTTTCTAACCATAGCTACCTTCAAGGTATTCAGCCCAAGACTACAGGAGACTACTGTACTTGGTTAACCAAGAATGATAGTGCGCGAGCCCCTTCAGAAAGTCGAGGTAATGATTCAAATAGTCAAGATTTACAATTATTGTCTTGACTGAATTCAGTTCACCGTCAGGCGATCGCATTCGTCTGACATTCCGACGGACAAGGCACCGTTGATTGAAGAACAGGATGATGTTCAACTAAGTAACATTACTGGGTTGGTAGATGAGAGTGGTGAGGAAGGCGAGATGGGGGAAAATGAGTGGAACCTTCTCATCAAGTGAGGGGTGCCTGTGCGTGTGATTGTGTGAAAGAGAAGTGGGGGTGGCGGAGGAGAGGGTGAGAGCATGATTTAAACGAGGGGGTGATTTAGGGCTCTAATATTTGTGATAACAGAAGAAGGACTGCCTGGGCAGATCACTGAAGGAGAGGGTGTTTATGGGCTTGTCCACTAGGTGAACGTGGTGGGACTGCACTGTCACAGGAGTTGTAAACTGTAATGGCGAGGACATTTGCTCTATAAACACTTCCGGACAAAACAAAGCTCTCAAGCATTAACCTAGACGCTGCCATTAGGTTACATTTTCATTCCTCCTTCTTGTTGGGGGACAGGGAAGTTAAGTTGCAGCAAGTTACTAATCTGTTCTCGTTGACCAGAAAATGCGAATCAAAAAAGATTTATCCACCAACAACTCAATCACTAAATGTCTCGCGGATAAACAATATATAAAAACCTGATTTACAAAAATTTAAGTAAAAATTTAGTAACCACGCGATAATCAAATCTACCTATAAATACGCTTTCTAAAAATGATTCACATGAATATCTGATGGGACTAAATTTAACATGATTGTCTTTAATTTCGGTGAAATTGGCCGTTATTAATGTTTCAGTCACTGTCATTAGATGATCCATGTTTATCTACAAGCTATGGCTAAACTGCGCCATGGTTCTAAAATGTCCTCTCTGGCTAATAGTGTGCAGCTTTGTGGCTTTTAGTATTAGCCCTGTTTTTCTTTCTTACTATTTAGCTCTCATTCTAGAAAATTTTAATGTCCGAATGTGTCTGTCATGGAGGACATACTGATACTATGGCATTAGTTTAAACCAAGAGTAATGTGTTGGCACAGCTGATCTACTATAATGGAGAAAAGAGTATAAAGCTACTAAAACCTGATTGTAAGAACATAAAAATTGAAAGGCAAATTACTCATTTGGATTAAGTAAAGAAGGCAGTCAAAGAAGTCAGCTAGCAGGAGTGACCGAAAAAGAAAAAGAGGAAGAGGAGGCAGCTCACATGAGGGTTAGCTGCAAGAGATTTTGTGTGTGTCCTGTTAGGGTATTGAGAAATCAAATAGGCACATTTTCACTGGAGATGATGATAATCATATGGACTTGTATGTTACCTTACCTCACCATCAACGAGGGCTTTAAATCGCTTTACAACAACCGATTATTATTATTATTATTATTATTATTATTATTATTATTATTATTATTATTATTATTATTATTATAAACGATACAGGAGGCAGAATAAATACATTAATAAATATAGTGCAGTCAACGTCGTGAACGAACACAGATATAAAATCCGTAGCGGAAAATATAGCTACGAAGAACAAGGCCTAAAGATGGGAAAATGTGAAGAGTGGAAGAAGGTCCATAGATCAGGAAAAAAGTTATTATTGCTGTTAAACGAAGATAATCCCATCAAGCGAGAAACCTTGGTCAAGATGGCCAAGAGGCTACAGACACCGTCAGTTATGGTCTATAGGGCAAAACCGTTTGGTGTAATTACAGAACAACCAAAAACAAAGGTCAATATAGTACAAGGCTACAGAAGATACTAGAGTCGACCAGACATCTGTAAACAGCAGCCCCTCCCAACCCAGTCAGACTAAGGGACAATCTCCCTAACATTTAATATTAACCAGTAACAATAAGATCATTAGGATTATCTCAAAAGCTGTGAGATCAAATCCAGCAAGTATTCAAAAACAATTTTGTCGGTTAGCATGCACATTAAATATTACATATTTTTACATAATTTTACATACTCAAAACCCTCCGTTTCTGAATTTTAAAAAATGAAAACCCGCAACTCGTGATTATTTACTGACCAATTCAGAAGACAGTATTATATTACCCGTATACATGCACAGGGTGTTCTAGTGCGAGCGTTTACCGACAGCAGACTCCCACAGAACAAACATGTTAACGATCAAAGGCTTTCATATTCTCGTACTCACTGTCCGAGGCTGTAAATTCTATCACATCAGTCACTGCAGCATCACTATCCACATTCTCATTATGTCTCTTCGGACAGAGGAGAGATTCCGAACTGAGATCAGATGCGGAGGAACCCCAAGGCGGTGGCCCGAGTACAGCACCATCTTGTCCGTCTGCGACACTAGCGGCGTCTAACGTACTCGTGCTGCTGTCCTCCGACTGAGGGAGCTGTGGAGAAACCAGCTGTGGACGTGGCTTCACGTCTTGTTCTTCAGGCTCTTCGTGCTGCAGCTGCTTTCCGTCTTGCGAATGCAGCTGGAACTGCGAAGGCAGGTGTCGCTTGTGGCGGGAGGGCTGCTCGTATCGCGAGTCATCGTACTTGAGCTCGTGGTACCCCAGTGCCGGATGGAGAATGCTGTCTATGGAATGCTTCAAGGTTTTGCTCTCCAGTGCTTTGGAAGCAGGCGACTTAGACACGGAGAGGTCCATTTCCGGTTGGAGATTGTGTATCTCTCGCTCCCTTGGGTACTTCACCTTGGTGCAAACTACTCCGGATATTTATGATGGTGTCGGCACGGCTATCTGAAAGGCAGTGAGAGTAACCTACGTGGTCGTCATTATCAGCTTACCTCCTGAATATTCACATTCTTACAGCGCTAAAATTGTTTCTTTTTTTCTGACAGCTTACGATTTACAGATAAACACCAAGTTTTACCAGTCAATCTTTGAAGTTGATGGTAAATCAAGGTGTTTTAGTACTCCGGTTTTAATCATAGCCGTGTCTATGGTATGTAAACCGCCTTATGTATTCCCTCTCAAAATTTGTCAGTTGGCGGAAGGTTGCACTGTCATATAGTCCTGGCTGGAAAAGTTTATCTTGATTTCTTCTGACGCAGAAATGGCGGCTTAAATGTTCAGCCGTGTGAATGGCTACGTTGGCGCATGCGCGATCCGTGCTGGGCGGAGATCAGCTCCTCGGTCTCGAAGACGTTGTTGTGGCGGGTAACTCACCTTGAGATCGTCTGACTTGTGACGTCACACTGTCCCATCCGTGAGTCACCCATCAAAACTCCACCCCAAGCCAGTCGATGCCGCCCGTTTCGTATGACCAACCAGATTCTCCGGCCCTTGTCTTAATCCAGCCACGACGGTGTTTGCTGCAGGTAAACTTTGGCGACAATAAAACAAGTGCTGATGACCGATCTCTCGCTTCTGATTGGCCGTCGGCAAGTTGTCAGACTCCACCCACCGGCCAACTTCAAAGAACAGCCGTGAGAACGTTCACTACAAATCGCTAATTAATCAGAGTTAACGAGGGAATCGATTGGACAACGGTTAGTGCCTCTCTATGTTCACCCACTCCACAACGAGCCAAGTAATTTCGACCTTCAGCTTTGTGAAAGGAGGTGAACGATGAGGGGAAAAACAGAAAATAATCTGACTGAGAATGAAGAAAAGATTCCTTCCAAGCAAGATAAATCTTATTGTCTTTTTATCTTTTCCAAGTATGTATTGGTGGAAGGCGTAGCCAGTGATAACCTACATGAGGGTGACACAATCTGCAGCGTATTAACATAATATATATATAACATATATATTTCAACATCTTTCCCTCCTCTCTGTCTCTCTCTCCCCCCCCCCCCACACACACACACCATTAGTTGTACTTTATGGCTATTAGCTTTTGTGGTGACAAAGACATGTAATGTTTTGTACATAGTGGCGTGTGCTATCTCTATTGTTGTAGATGGGAGCAATCTGCTAGTAGTAAAAAATACTTTCTCACATATGTAACACACTTCTGGCTAGCCTTCAGGCAAGAAACAAACAAATGTATATGCATACAGCCTTATTTAGTTTAAATCTTAGTGACAAATAGAGCAGCACAAGAAATGAAATACAGGTCGCAAATAGTGTTGCCACTACAAATGTGAAAGGGTAGGTAGAGTGTCTATACTGGTTGATATTATTATAAATACCATCAATCACTTGTTGATTACTCTGGATGGAAGCTAGTCTTTTTTAAAAAAAAGGTCATAGTTCTGTTAAACAGTCTCATCGCTAGCCAGGTGTTCTGAAGAATTAATGCGGTCTCAAATCATGCTTCACCTCTCAAAAATCTCAGAAAATGTTGTTCTTTGTCAATGTGCAGTCCATTTTGGAGATAATTTACTTGACCTATTTCAGCTTGATAATTAATTCTAACATCGTTAAACTGAAGTCGCCCCACTCCGGGCAATCAACGATTTGTTGCCTGCTTGTGACTGTGATTATGTTTGAATCTTGTTTATGTGTGAACTGTCAGCTGCTTTTGATTTGTCGGATCTCATCATCTCTCCTTAGGGATTTCATGTGACATTGGGTCTCTGTGCCCCTAACACAAAATGGCTTTTGTCTGGTCTGACCGGCCCAATAGGTCGGCATCAAGGTCTTTCTTAATTGAGCAAATGATGTTGAATGTTTAACCCCGTTTGGCAATGTGGAAGTCACAAGAAACCAATCGTTTGGGGGAGGGAATGTTCGGAACATTGGAACTTTGGCCCACTTGCTGAGCCAAGTCCAAAAATCCAAAAGAGAGTTCCCATCTCTGTCCAGGAATCAGATAAGAAAATTTGGGGTGCCCCTTGCTGGTTTCTTTGTTTCCCAGTAACTCCTTGCTCACTCTCTAATCATTGTTTTCACTGTCGCTGGCATCCAAGCCAGGTTAATAGGAACTTTCCTCCGCCAATATCTCGTGCAACAGTAATTTCTTCCTTTTCGCTCTTCTTTCTCTCTCCCTCTCTTGATCCGGCATGCCTTATGTTAAATGTTTGCTCTCCAATTTTTATTTTGCTATTAATGTTATCTTTCATTATTATTGCTATTTAATTGTTATTGTTATTCTACTGTGACATTGCTTCCATTGTGAAGAAAAGACGCGTTTAAATCGTTAGTGTTGCTCAATACAATTAATAGTACTATGTAGTATTATTATTAAAGAAATTGGTAAGAGGAAGAAAACCTGGAAATACAACTCAAAGAGAGGGTGTAAACACTCATGCAAAGTAGATTATTATGTTAGTAAAGTAGTTTGCTGTGAACAATCCACCACTGTAGTTCTGCTCCGAGGCAACGCAGCTTGGCCTGTAGCTTCCAGACAAAGTGTAAGCACCCTCTCATGGAAATCTTAATGTGCTCTACACAGGACCCGTGACTGTCTGAGTAGACTGCTGTAAAAACTTGAGTGGTCGTCATTGTTCAGTCGTTGTAATAGGAACTTGTGTAAGTGATCTCACGAGTGCTCTTTTTAAGTGTCTAAATAAACGAAAAAAAAAATTACTTGTCTAATAAAAAAAGTGTAGGATTGCGCAAAACCAAACTGTAGTGAAATCGTTCAGAGGAAACCATTCTGATCGAGGTACAAAGATTTATACGGAACTTTGTTTAGTTCTCCTGAACTTCTGACAAAACTGACCTAATGGCCCTTGTAGGTATGGTTTGTCTTGGGGACACTATTCATCGAAATCCGATTCGCATCACGAAAAGAACACTCATCGACAGTAATTCGAATCCTGGTCTTCAGGATTTCATCTTTTGTTGTACCTTTACATTGATATTTTCAGATAACGTTTTTAAATATCACAATTGTTTCGTCACTTCCTGTCTTTGAAAACGTTTACGAAAACAAATTCCAAGTGGGATTTCGAGAAAGAAAAACAAATGTTGAATTCAGAGGTACTTTTGTAAATGTATTTTGTGATCCAGAATTTTGTTACTGTGATCATGCATGCCAGCATACGGCGTACCAAGTGGGAATGAAAATACTCTCTTTTAAAAGACAGATGGGAGTAAAACATCGAAAGTAAAATATTATCTTTCACACACACACACACACACACGGACATTGTTATTGCACCCACACTATATAAAGTACGATGTTGTCCCATTTCTAATGTATTATGTGCATCATGTTCGTAAGTGCCAACACTTGTCCTTTATGCGCAGAAATGAACTCACTTCTGCGATTGTTAAATAATTCTAGTACCTGGTACAACCTGCGATTTTATTAATGCGCCTCTTTATTAGCGTTGTCAAACCATTGCAATTCAGGTGGGCGGGTGAGCGGAAAGTTTCAGACATGTACACGCCTAGATCATTGCCATAGCGGGCTGTAAAGGAAAGAGCACGAACACCCGCGTGCGCATGCGTACACCCAAACTTTGTGCGACGCCACCCGTGAGGGAAGATCACGAAGACGTACCCGAGGGGTACAGACAGCAACTGTGAGAGAAGATCCTGAACAAGCATCGGAGAGGCAGAGCCATCCTGCCAGCATGTGCAGCTTTATAGACAACAAAATCCATTTGATGAAAATAAAAGTTGATACATTGATATTTTTATAGCGAGAAGACCAATCTGGCAGAGAGAGGTATTGAAAGCCACCTAATCCAAAGAATGTAGATATTTCATGTAATAAATAAAAACTTTGATAGACTCATTTTTCCCAATCTCGACACAGAATGCACCCCAGCCAGCTACAACGGACCTCCACACGAGTCTACACACAGTGAACCACTTACAGTTCACTGCCCCTACGGCCACTTTACCCAAGGGACCAGGTACCTACCTGTGCTATTTATCCTCACGACTGAGGCGGGAGATGTAGTTCTTGAACGGTAACTGAAGTGTTGGTGGAGATTTCAATGCCTCGCCGCTTTCTTGATTATTTGTTTGTTAACCCTGATGTAAAAACAGGAGTAAGTACAGGCTTGGAAAATTGCACCAGGGTATACCCTGTCTGTCTCGCCTCGGAATCAGGACCTCAGAACTTAACAGCACATTAAACCTCTACCTCCTTCAGCTGCCCATCCACTCCTCAGAACATTTAGCAACCGCTCCAGTGGCAGCCCGGCAAACATTATCATCAAACACTCGTACTTACTTTGCTGGGGCGTTTAACCACTTGGGGTAGCCCTTGTCTTTACATGCCCTGTTTACCAATCTTTGTCTCCTTGCTGCGTACCCCCCAACTGATTCCCTCCCCCAGTTACGTCAGTTGTCTCTTTTATTGTTTTCAGCCGCTAGCTGTAAACCCTCTTCAGCCATTTTAGTGCCCGTTTCTTCTATATTTCTTTGGGACGTCGTGCTGTATATCTTCTTAAGGGTGATTTTTAAATACTTGGCGCGGTGGTGGTCTAATATGTACCCCGCAGAGGAGTCCTCTTCAATAAGGCATGATGGGATACCCAACCGGAACGCTCGCTTGCTTTTCCAATAAAACTCGACAGTAAATGAGATAATTGGAAGCTCGAGTTTCTACCTACATACGAGACAATATTTTGTCGTGACACTTTGAATATATGGCCTTTTCCCTAAAGCTGTATGTCCGAGTTTATGCGTGTGTTTGCACACACACACACACCTTCCACAGGTATGTAGACACAGACACTCGCCAGAATGAATGGAACAGAAACAAATGTAATGCTGTTAGATATAGAGGGAGGAGGAGAAAGAAAGGAAATTGTTTTGGTGTTACTGCACATTTTGGAAAGTTGTGAAAACTTTCAGTGATCTTAATCCATCACATGCAGAGGAGGATGTATCATTATCTTTTTGATCAAACTAAGATTTTCTTACACTTCAATAAAAGTTGTGACTTCCACACGCACCTTGTCGTCTGATTATCAGTCTGCTCATCACGTGAGATTGTGGATTTAATTGCTTGCTCTTCTGGAGAACAGAATGTGTAAGGGTGCGTTTTACCCGTGTGAAACAATTGATTTACTCACTAATACGGTCGTTGGGTGGGTATCATACATGCAATCAACCAATCTAGGCTATTTATCCTTAGAGACGACTTTATACGACATTTCTTTCAATGAATTTCATCAACCTTTCCTTATTTACATCCTTGTTTTCCACTATTTATTTGAGAACATGATGACATCAGGAAAGATAAGAGCCCACCCACCCCACTTTTCTGAGTGTCTACATAACTGGCATTATACTGTTGTTCCTGTTTGAGTGGTAATAGTGATGTGTATACATTTTTAATAATTGCGACATAGACTGTATGGCCAGCATAATGAATTAAATATAGTCAGTTTATGTTCTTTTTATGTTTATGCTCTTCTTCATGTTTATGTTCATGTTACCGTTAGCAGACAAAACAATTTCCTGGAAAGGATTAATAAAGATATTTTGTATATTTTGTACTGTATTTGTACAGATGTGGCTAAGATTTTATTTTACCTTTTTTAAACTTCAGCTTATAACAATCCATTAGAGATACGAGGTCAGGACAAACGCACTAAAGTCTCAATGACTACCCGTGGACTGCTCATGGACTGTTGTTAAGGAATCTGCTTGACTGCGCGGTTTTCGCAAACACCAAACACAGCAATCCAGACCTCGATCTAAATGTCCTTATTACACCCTTAAAGATATTGTTATAATAATACTACAAACAGTATGAGGATTATACAACGATGACTATATTATAATCGTTGAGATAACGATGACCACGAAAGTGCCATACTCTGATACTTCATCGAACCGAATTCTGTGTCGTACTGTAAAAATGATAGCGAAGCAGGAGCAGTACAGTAAAAGTGTCATCATCTTCAGACTGAACAACCAGAACCAAGCTCAGGGGCGAAACATTTCAACAGCTCCGCTGCGTATTTCATATTAGCTGAGTACTTTCCGCTAAAGCCAATTAGCTTGTCTAAAGGAAGGACAGGTGACATATTCTGCTCTCCACGTCGGACACTCACATGATTTGGTGCCTGTTAATCGACGTAAGTAATTTATTGCAATCACCTGCTATGTTCGTTTCTCCCTGTACACGTGGCAACAGGAGTGATATCGCTGTAGTTCTATGTAGGTCGCAGGGGTAGACTCAGGGGGACGCGACACAATTGGAGCTGCTTCGCCTGTCCCCCCAGGGAGGCCCACTTGATATGGCAAGAGGTCGAAAATAGAGCCCCGAGAGAGAGGAACAATGCTAGCTTAAATCAAATACAGTCTGTATTAGAGATCGGACAGGATGTATATATGGCTGAAGTGAACAAAATTATAATCTATAACAAAGCCAAACTGTACAGTTTAGCATGTTTTGATAAAAAGTGAATTTTACAGAAATTAAAATACTCCAGTGTGAATGATAAAATGGACACGTTTGTGGCAGAAGTGATGTCTACCACGATTATTGATTGTGTAGGTGCTACTGTGTTCACGTAAAGATCGGTTTGTAAATGGCTGAAGAATTGAACAATGACTATATCTGTTCTCACAACTAACACACACACACACAGAGAGACAATCAATCAATTCAGAAGCGAAAAAGATGAAAAGATCAATAAAAATAAATTTCTATATCGAAAGAACGAAAGAGATCAAACTGTTGACATACATATTATATCTAACTTTAATGACGTGTCCTTCACAGACAGGTTCCACTGTAAGCAGGATTTCGCACGACAGTCTTCGTGGTATCATTCCCTACTGTACATTATTTTACAGACAATAACTGACATTGTCCCACCCCCATCGATTGCGGTCCACACAATCCAGCTTTTGGAAGACTTGATAAATCACCACATTTCAAGGGACACTATTCCCTGCCCTTGTTCATAAATCTATTTTTTTAAAGAGGTTCACTCTAAGTAAGGGAGGTACAGAAAAAGAGGATGTTCCTACCCAGCTCACCCTACTCTTGCTTGAATTTAGCAGTCTGGGGCCGTTGACAGTGAAATAGGAACTTGGAGATATCTTAGGCTGCAAAGCAAAAAGTTGGTAAACATGTAGCAGTCTGCTCCCAGAGTTCCGGTGAAGATTTATTTCTATGCATGGTGGATAAAAGACGGATCTTTATGTTCTTCAGCATGTAATACCCTCCTGTACTGTCATTGGCCTGCTTTCATGAAAGTCGAGGGAAATGTTGTTATATAATAGTAGTTCCTTCAAGAAATAATAAATTAAAAAAAATAAAAAGTAAATGTGACATAAAGGAATGTTGTGGGATCTCATAAAGGTGTGAGTAATACGCAGACATTAATGCACCCTGTGCATTTGTATTTCGCACATCAAAATGAAGAAGAAAAAAGAAGAAAACTGCTTGTCATTCGGCTGCAACAATCCATCAAAGATATTTCTCTTAAAAGTCCACCGAATGGCTGATTAAAATCGTTAATGTGTCTGTCATCCGGAGGTTTGTGCGTGTGTTTGTCGTGTGCGTGCGTGCTTTCCTAGACAGGAAATGGATGTGTGGGGAGTTGGCAGGCATAAAGAAGTGGCCAGCCATGAATTCCTGAAGACTGATGCTCTGCATTCAGGATGCTTTACACAGTGCCATAAACCATAAACCACTTGTCAACAAAAGAGTGCTCTGTTTTGGCGCGCCGAGCGGCTCTGCACGTTCAAAGCGTCTTGCCCCTGCGCAGCTTGAAGCATGCGTAAGGGGAGCGAATCCCTCAGGCGGAGGTAATTTATGATTATCTGTTCATTTCTGCAAGTATCATTCATGTCCCAAGACTGAGTTATCTACTGCTTATGGAGTAGCAAGCCTTTCCTTGCGTCTGCCACCTTAAACTGCATCGGCGTGCTAACTAGCGTTGGAAGAAAGCGATCTAAGACTTATTGCTTTTTAATGTCCAGAATTTAGTGGCATGACAATTTCCATAAGCTTATTCAGGGATAAAATGTTGCCATATTGACGTCAGACTGTAAATTTGCGAACTCGGTTAAAGCGAGTGTTCTCATTTTTCACCGAGGGCAGAGTAAAGTCACCTATGGTTTTGCCAGCATTGTCCCCCAAATCAGGGCAAGTAACTAATCAACGCCCCTTTCTCCCTTTTTCCCAAATCCTCATTTGCCACAATGCGAAATTGTCTTTAGGCACAAGCACTTTTCCCTCTCAAACTTAGCAGCTTTCCAGCTCTCAAATCGTGATGAACGTGATGGTTTTGTCTTACTTGGTTTTTTTTCTTTCTTTCTTTCTTTCTTTCTTTCTTTCTTTCTTCTTCATGTACAGTTATGGTAGCTTGAAGAAGAGGATAGGTGACTAGTTAGAGCGTTGGCGTCCGAACTGAGAGCGTGCTGGTTCAATCCCCAATTAGCGCAGCAAACTTCCTGCAGTCGACACAGCTGGCGGGATTGGGTGCCTGACTCCATAGACGGTTGGGGAAGGTAAGGCAGCGAGGGAGAGGAGAAGCTGGCGTGTAAAGCTGGCGCCGATAGAAGTGAGATCTCAAACACCTCAACCCCTAACGACATGAAAAGGTTAGGGGATGACCTTTACCATAGTGTAGTTTGGGTTTTTTTCTTTCCCATACTCTCCCTCTTTCTCTCTCTCACACAGACATGCACACAAAAGGATACACATAAAGAAAACAATATATATTCTAAAAGGCAGTAGAAAAAAAAATTCTAAAAGGCAGTATTCTTATATTACGTGACCGCACACGCCTGCGTCTTTTAAGTTGAAATAGCTGCTAAAATGTTTACTTTCTGACATACTCAAGCCTCTACTTGTGCGGAAACGAGTGCCCACACAAGCTCGTATGTTGCCCGGGAGCTAGTAGGAACTGTATGTCAAGGGAACGCCTCCTTAGCTACACGCAAAAGAACAATTTTCACCTATATAAATTATAGACTGTGAACAAAACAGGAATAATATAAATCATTCGATGTCTGAAATACGAAGGACACAAAATATCAATCTGTGCCGTCAATGGTATTTAACCACCCCAGCGATCAAGTTATTCTTCTAAACTCTCCACAGATAAAGCCACACTGTCAAATACTTTATTGGCTTACACTTCGGCCATAATGTTCTGGAGGTTTTTCTGAAATAAATGTGCTTTAAATGTATTATTACTGAATGGTAAAATTAGCCCCACAGACTGATCGCCTTAACGAGTTTCATTGTCTCCTGGTGGAAGGTGGAGCCCATCTCTCATTTTTTGCTGCCTTTCCTGATGGATCCAGTATCTGTTTCTGTTCGGTGGTCAGGAGCAGTTTTACAGAAATAACTGAAGCAGCCTCTCCAAAGTAGAGGACGATAAACACTAGATTACCGAACCTCAATCGTTACTTTTTGAATTAAATTAATAAATAAATAAGACTGCTTCTAAACGACATGCAACGACTAGCATCACCACAATCGATCAAGAGTCTATAAAAGTGAGTTTCATTGAAGTCGATTTGAGTTTTATGATAAATAACCACAAAAATAGACTAGATGTTACTGTGGCATTCATATAACATTATAACACATATATACTAGTTAAAGGGAGTCGCCTGAGGCTGGTTTTGTTTGTAAAACACTTCGTTCTAGTTGTCGGACATGATCCAGGGCTGTTGACATCGTTATAACTAATTTACGCTTCCTCAGGAATGAGACAAAGCACTTCGACTGTAACACAGCTACAAATTTTTCTCATTAAAATGTCACTTAATGTACCGTCTGTGACTCGTAGGGCTCATGCTAATGTATGATGCCTGATTTATTGGCACAAGCCTGCTGCGTATGTTGATGAGTCACGTGAGTGGAGTTAAAGCTTGTCTTGTCATTTAATAGTTCAGGCTCCTTTCCTTTCTCTTCTTCGTTTTTTCTATTTCTTTTTTTTTTTTTTTTTTAATTTTCTATTGTAGCACAGAATCGGTCTCGTAACCATCATCTGACCAGCGTTTGATTACTCTCTTGTACCAAAATTGACTGTTAAATGCGCTATGGCAGACCATTTTCGAACTCTTGACTGCTCCTCGGATCTGTCAAAGTCGAGCACGTTTCAGGGATGAACAAAACTCCCATAACCTCACTAACACAAAGCACAACAAAATATCTAAAGTATGTACACTTAGCACGTAACACTGAAATGCGGTATACCTAATCGAATGGGCACCTACGGTGGGAAAACAACTGATTCAAAAAGATAACTTTAAACTTATTGTCAGAACTATTTATTTTCCTTTCTTCATAAACTTTCCTGTCGTGTTGGCAGCAGAAGAACCAAGCCTTTCTTACCAAAACTTTATCACGGAAAAAGAACGCAAAAGCCTTCAGAAAAGCACGTAAAGGACCTTGTGTTTCTTTTCGAGCCTTATTACATGTATTTAGAAATTAGAATTCTTATCTCCCCCCCCCCCCCCCCCACAGTACGTCCCTTGTTCGCATTGCAGTTTGTCCCATGACTTTCGTAACTCAACCCCGCAGAATATTTCCTCCTCTCTCCCACCTTCCCCATGAGTATGTAGGCTCTTCTCTCGCGCACACACCTTCTCATTCCTTAACTGGTACCAGAGGACCAGTCGTTGGGGACACACAATAAACGACTCAACAGTGGCGAACGCATGCCAACGGGGCCGGTCTTATACCTGCGTGAGAAGATCCCTCAGAGGGTCCCCTTCGTTCATAAGTACCGTCCCTAGTTGTCCTTGATCTCTTATAAGAGGCATTCCCCCTACCTACCCACCCGCGTTGAATGTCCGCAAACACATTCCATAGTCCCTGAAGTCAGTAAAGTTAAAGTTGAGATCCTTATGATGCTACAGGTGCTTTGTTCAAGAATTGTTCAACTTATACCCGAAGCCCGGCCTTCTCCGCAACTAACAGCTCCTCTCTTTCTCTCTCACACAAAAATTGTTCTTCGTGTTGATCAAGAAACTGTTTAATCTTCTGTGCTCTCCCAAGTGTAGAAACCTACCACTTATTTCGAACTAGAACATAATTTTGTGTAGTTGTGATATTTGTAACGTGTATCGCAGGTGATATTTTTATTTCCTATTTGAAGAGGGAGTGGCGAGGGGAAGTCACTCTGTTGTACAAACATGGCCACTTACAGAACGATCATTCGAAAGCTTACTTTGTTTATTCTGTTTAAATTCCCTTTGCTAGATGCTTTGTCTTTACTTATGCTTTTTGCAGAACGCGCATCGAAGGAGAGGTAATTCTTTATTTTGTATGAGCAAGAAACATTGGAATGCTCGCTTTACGAAAACTAGCTTATAAAGCTAACTTTTTTTTGCATCTTCCACTTTAAAGTTTTAGTTGTTTAAAATATAAAGCTAGGATTGGAAAGACTTTGGTCTTTAGTTGCTCTACTGGCCCCAACAGTAGAGGGTCCATTCAATCTACGTCGCGCTATACACAAATGACGACGGGAATTACGGGAATCGTGTAACGTCACGTCCGTCGTCTGATTCCACCTTTCGTTTATTTCTTATAACGCTGCCCACTAATGCCGGGCTTGAAAGCTTGCGTTCATGTTATTTGAATAGGGCCTCTGATGGTAGCTTAGAAGAGTATAGGTAGTGTGTCTTTTAGTTTTATGCTTTAGATATCCTTGAAAAAGTACTTCAGCTTCATTCATGAGTGGAAACTGCAATGCTATATAGTACTTTAGAATTACTAATTGTTGGTGTAGGTATAAAATATGAGTTTTTCATGTTTTTTTAAAAGCGTTCCTCCAGTCAACCCTAAGCTGGTGTATGTGTACCTGATAGTTTGTATTGGATGTGGAGTGACAATGTCTGGAAAGTTCAAACTCCATTTTGCCTGCCTGCTATACAGTGGACAACTGCTGCTTTTTGCCATTAATGTTTACACCAACCCTGCATGGGAGTACCCACACTGGCAGCGGGTAATTTTTGCATTCAAAATGTTATTGCCTTCAATAATCTTCAAGCATATGAAACACAGTGAAATAAAAATCACTTTTTAAAATCTGACACAGTGTAAAAATAAGCATCCAGCAAGTTTAAAAAAAAAAAAATCATTGTTTTAAAAATGCATGTATGAAGTTAAGAATCATGATCCTTTGGAGAAAAGTTGAAAGAAGCTTGTTGTCACTGACATTAATGTAATGTTGCAGGTGTTGGTGGCTTGTCGACAAATTGGATGCATGGGCATATACATAATGCTTGGCAGCATGATGAGCAAGAATAGGTCAGAGTGGTTATGTCGTATTGGAGAGGGTTGCTTGGGTCTTTACCTATTGTCCTATGTCTATCTCATAAACAGCATCCCAGAGTACAAGAATGGCTTTCATGTCCACATGTTTGGGGGTGATTATATGAGGTTTTTGATTGCCCTTACATTAGCAGCTTGTGGCTTAAGCTTCTTTTGTGGCACTTACCTGCGAGACATGTCTATCTGCACAGCAATAACGCTGATTTTAACAACAGTATTTGTTGACCTGGACATAAGCTTCTGGATGTCACAGGGTGTGCATCAGTGGATCCAGATTCGGCAGGTGATGAACTGTGCTGGAATTGTTGTGGGATTTCTCATGTTGTGGACCAGTGTAGACAATCGACTGAAAATTGAATAGAATGCATATGCATTACTTTCAGGGTGTGATGTGTCTCTTTGTTGGGGACGAGGGGTAAAAGAGAGATTTTGTGTATATGTACATTAGTGCCCGTGTGCAAAAGCATCAATTTAAGCATTGTCAGTCATGATATATCTATGTTGTGTGTTTATTTGGGGTAGTGCAAAATTCAGGATGATTTTTTTAAAAGATTTTTAACTAGGTATTTTATGGTTATTTTATTGAATAACGTTCTTTATTTTTAAAAAGACTTTTTTAACAAAATATTTTTTTATTCAAACTGTAGCATAGTTTTTCGGTGTGGTATGGCCTTTGTTGCTGACATGATGTGTGTTAACCAATAAAGTTGTGTGCATATGTGTGAAAAAGAGAGAGCACATACATGCTTATGCTTTTTTCATTATGCTTTTACCACTGTTAATCAGTGAAGGTAATATTCATTATAAACCTCAGATTTTAAAATTTGTGGATATCCTTTGCTTTAACATTTTTCAGCGTGATTACAACATATAAACACAATAAATGATAGCTATAGGATCAAAGTGTCTCCAAACATATTATGACACTTCACAAACAAAAAAGGGCCCTTGGATGAAAATAGCATGATTGTATGTTCATTTTGCTTCAAGATTTATCATTTCACTATTGCATATGTGAAATGATATATGAAAGAATTATGAAAAATATGAGTAAGAAATTTTGCTATTCTAGCTTCTACTAGGTTAATGTACCTGTCATAATGTTCACTCACATCCAATCACAACATCTATCAGTCTATTCCTCTTCATGCATCAGGTTGCACATAAGGCCAGAGTCCACCACCAATGTCCAGGTGACCCCACCAATCACAACATATATTTATTATAGGAATGCTTAAAATTATTTCATATTTTCAATCATTCATTCCAACAAAGAACAATAAATGTGAAAATTTAGGAGAGAAGGTGACTGTGTATAAAGTGAAATAAATACAATAATGCATAACACTTTCAAAACCGTTGATCATTCTCCTGCTCAGGCCCACTAAACACAGCATTCATATCAAACCAAAACAGAGCATCATCTTTCATGTCATTCTTCCCAGATGACCCATTTGTTGTGATGATGTTCAACTGAAATGACAAATATGAATAATCCACCTCCCGTACCATGACCAAAGGTTACATAATGATTATAGTACAATCAACACCTGGAGCCTTAAGTTTATTCTTATTTTCTGATGTTCCTGCATAAGTGGTGTTTGTAACTGGCCAGTTTATATAGTAGCTCCTGTGCAATCAATCTCTGATAGCATCAGCAACATTGAAGTATAAATGTTTATTGTAATTAAATTGGCTTTTTTACTTTTTTTGTCATCTCTTCCCTAAATACTAGGGATGACTTAAAATGAATCAAGATTTACATTGAGACTGATAAAAAATAAAAGATATACACCTCCTTTTGACCTTTTGGTAGAAACAGAGTTGGTCCATGAAGCAGTCATGGGCAGTTTAGGGAGAGAGAGAAAATGAAGACCCTTGTTGCTGCCCTACTTACCACGAATGTAACGGGACTTAAATCACTAGCTGCCTTGATAACATAGCACTTACTTATCCTATGGACTTCTTCACACTCACTTTAAAGTACAGACAATGCGAAATGTTGGAGGACTACTGTAAAATTATACAGAAAGGACACAAGATGACTGGCAAGTAAGGACACAAGATGGCCCACATGGTGATAACAAATGATATGGCTGGACTGCGAAAATGACACAATGATATTTTGACAGTCTCAATTATTTATTCATGATTTCACATATTGTTTCACTATGGCAAAGAAAAAAATGATTTGTTTGGTTGTTTACATATTTTTCTGTATCGCCAGCAAATGTCACAACTCTCTCCAGGAAGATAAGTTCTTTGTTGTAGATCAATTCGAAAATTTGCATAATCATTGCTGAATATTATTTGTGGATTTCTTTTCACATTTTCATGACCCTGTTTACAGAGATGTTTTATGAAAATCTATGGAACATTGATCAAAATAGCGGAAGGCACAATGTAAAATGGGTTTCTTTTTTTTATTCACTGAAACTTTTCTACACTGGTGTATTATCTTCAAAAAATTCACCCCACACAGAAAGTCTGGCATGAAAGGGCTGAGCTGGGCAGCGCATGAGGTTTGGTTTATGCATGTACACCAAGGAATAATTTGCCATAGTTTCATACAAATCTGCCACATTTGGTCTTTTTATTTCTGCTTCTGACCCCTTGTTGGTCACTGTAGATAACAGGTCCAGGAGTTGCTGAGCAAGCTCAAAAGTTTGTTTTTTGCGCCCTGTTTTTGTTATTACCTCCTGGCTGTTCACTTTGATACCATGTGTCAAATCTGTGCTAGGCTGGCTTGATTCAACCACTGGAGGCTGCATATCAGTCTTCAGTGTAGATTCTGTAGGTAATACCTCATGTGTTTGCAAGTTTCCATAGGCTGTGTCATGTTCAGATTTCACTTTGTCAGAGACTGGCTCTGATAAAATGCCTTCTGGTCTCAGTTCAGCATCTGAAGGGACATCTCTTGTCACTAATTGCTCTCCCTCAGACAAGGATGTATTTATGTGATGGGATACTGTCATGTTCTCTACTAAGACATGAGTAACATTCTGCAGCATTTCTTCTTTGAAAGGCTCTGGGGGCATCACATACTGGGGAACATCATTCAGTTTTCTCTTTCTTTTCTTGAGCTTTTTGCCAATCTTTTTGACATCCATGGTGTTGACGATATCTAGAAGTTCCAAAATATTCAGGCTGTCATGGAACTCCTGCAAAACTTTCTCTTCCTCCTTCTTTTGTGCACTGCAGCAATGGACTGCTGCCAGATCAATAGGATGAGCTTCTGTGTTGAAAATGTAGCCTCCTGCATCCAGCACACAGTCTCCATTAGGTGTGTGCACCAAAGTGGCATGTCCACCACTGTTGTGTAGGAAGTTGTCCTGATCAAATAAAAGATATAAATACTTTGTTGTCTCTGCCAAGAAGAAAGATTCCATGCGATTTTCGAGGCGATGGTCTCGCACATCTTTTACCTGCAATCAACAACAACAAATTTAAAAAGATCGCACCAGGACAACTCTAAAGCAGTGGCTTTGTTTCAAGCTTTATGTGCATGCTTTAAGGCCCTATTTCAGTGATCTCTGCTTTTCCACAGCTTTAGTTTCCTTTACAATTTGAAAATGCAAACATTCATCTTGCTGAGCTGTTCTCTTGGCTATAGCTGCATTCAGGAGGTAATATATAATGGACAACAATATATATATCACCTCAGCTGGCAAAACAGATTGTAACATGAGATATATGACATCTGCAGAGTGATCCTAATTTTAAACAATTTTCGGCCCTAAATGTATTTTGTTAAAACATTTGTATAGGTCCTAAACGTAGTGCATACCACAAAACATTTTTCATTAAAGTCATTTTAAAAATGATAAAACTGTTTATGCATGACTTTTGCTCACGTATGCACATGTTCGTTAAAAAACAGCCACCATCACCCTCCCCTACCATAGAAAACCAGCAAAAGGATAACTAGTGAATATATTGCTTACTTGTCAAATTCAAGATTAGCATAGAGAATTATGCGTTCATGTGATCTTCATCCAAAACGTCACTTAGACTTCTTTTGTTTGCTCATCACTGTGTTTAGTATCTGAACCAAGTCTGGGCTTACCATGAGAAAAATTGGCAGTTTCAAACGCCCAACCTTGTTTCTCATGAATTTTCTAAACAGAGCTACCAAAAATGCTGACTAATGTGACTCATGAAAATTCGCAGCAGATAGAGATCACCTCTAGTCTTAGTAATGTTTCATTAGTATCAACACTACCTTTCATGTTCAGAAATGTCAATGTGTAGCTTCTTGACCATTCTATTATTGAATATTCTGATGAATATAAATGGCTTAGTTTACATTCTTACAGTTCCATGTGTGAGTACCTTGAAAATCTTGATGAGAATGAATACTATGTGACTGTATGATTGTATTGAATGAATTACTGAGAAGCACTTGAGAAGATTATTGCCAAAAATTTCAAATGTTGTCTATTGCCAGGCTTTTGGTTGAGGTTTTTTTTTTTTTTTAGTAGTGCACCTTTTACCTATCATTTTTACAATTTATGTCACTGTTATGTTATTTCTTGAGAAATGTTCACTTCATTCTTGAAGCATATATTTGTGTGTGAGCCAGCAAATCTATCAAAGAAAAAAAGGTATGAATTAAAAAACGATCTGAAAGATCTTTTTTGTGCTCGGTACAAACTGCACAAAAGGCACAATTTCTGAGGCCAGATTTGTTTAAAAAAATAAATAAAAAGTGCTTTAAGAAAAATTAAATTTGTAGCCTTGTCTGTTTTAAATTCTTGGTTTTTTTTTTTAAGGGGTAAGATGTTTACTTTCTTGGCATTTCTAAAATCTGTTTAATGCTATTGATTTTTACTGGTCTCTTAATAATTATTTGCGTGTAAATCTCAAAGTCTGAAGGTGATTCTGATAGCTGCAGTAATTACTTTCAAAATGTGCTTATTGTTATTAAAACTAATGTAGCCAGTTTAGAACAACACGGAGCTGTTTAAATATAGAAAAAAATGCATGTAGTGCATCTGAATGACATAATAGCATTCCTAAAAAACATTTAGTTCTTTAGAATAGTTCTTAATTTTAGAAACAAGTTACGCATCTGGGGTTAGAAACCTAAAATGTCTTCCACTTTCCAGACATTCGGTTATTTCTTTGATTACCACTCACTTCAATTTCTGGTATTTTCTCATTAAGTTATCTTTTGTAAACTTGTGATCTGCATAAGGCAGATCAGTATTTAATAGAAAAATGCAGACTTGAAATTCATTATCATCAGACTCATTCCGATTAATACATAAAAATAAATGCTCTCACCGTAGCATAACCACATTTGGTGCGAGCAACATGTTCAATGGACTCTACCATGTCAACTCCCATTTTCAGAAGAAAGGGGTCACGTGTTGCACGGTACAGATAAACTGTACTTTCTATCAGTTCTGTATAGACAAAGAAAAATATAAAGAATAAATAAACTCAAACTAATCAATGATTAGCCTTCATAATGAGAATAAATATGTGTGTGTGTGTGTGCGGATCTATGCATGCATGCAGGGGAAGAAGAGTAACTGAGTAAGTCTGCTTTTCAATAAGCACTGAGTATTAATATTGTCCATCCCTGCCCAACTCTTTCACAAAATTATGACTGACAGGTTCATCATCCTATTTTGATCTTGTCATTGTGTGACGTCAGCAATAACAGCAATAATACAGTAATGTACTAATACTAACAGTACTGAGCATAACAGTGGACTAATAGAGGCTGATATATCTGCAGCAGCCATTGATCATTTTTAACTAGTCTGCTGAGATGACAATCAGTCCTACATATATCCATCCCATTTTGTGTTTGAAAAGACAACAATCAAAATCAGTTCTATCTGCTCAAAATATATTTTTACATAAAATGACACTTATGTGCTGCCATGTATCACAACTTATTGACTGCAGATCGAGTACCTGGACGCAAGGGATAACTTTCTCTTCCCTGATGTACTTCAGCTTTTGGAATGTTGTAAAACTCTGGGGTAGCACCAAACTGCTGCCATACCTGGTGGAAGTTGTGTATGGTCTTCATGGCACTATCCAAATCGCCAAGCATGCTCTATAGTGATAAAAGATTGATTACACCAAGACTGGAAAAAGGTGAATGATTTAATCATTGGAAATGCTGTGTGTAGTGGAGGTGGGATAATGAAGCATCTTGAGTAACACTGAAAAAGTATTAATGAGACACAATATCTGCAGCACAAAAAACAAAACAGTACCTATCACTCAACAACATGATAATATGCCAAAATGCTGTTCTTGTATTAAACAAAGAATTAAACTGTGATGGAAGAAGTATTATACATTGCTCAAGATGTGCTTTCAAAGGCATTAGAGAACAGTGGGAAAAAAATATTGTGCAACAATACTATGCTAGATCCCAATGCAGACATTATATCTAATAAGGAATATGCTTCTATTACAGAAGGGTGACATGAGACTAAGCATCCAACACAGCGAGGGCGGCCAAGCCGCACATGTTGCATGACTAACTTTTTTTTTTTAAAGAAAGTGGAAAAAGAAAAAGGGAAACAATTTAATTAACTGTCGCCAGCCAGCACTTCCCTTCCCATTGAGACACGGCAAGTGGAAGGACACTATGTGTAGGAGAGTGGAGTCTGTTTCTTCCTAGAAAGGTGTGGTATTCATTTTTTCTTTAGAATATTGGATTTTTTGGCATGTTGACTTTTTCCTGTAATCTTTACATCAATGTCTGTGACAGCTTCTAATGATGAAAAACCAGCCCCTCTTCTCTCTTTTTACACTAGCCTTCTCCACCTTGATGTCTACCACTCCAAATAAGCCCATCCAATTCCCTCTCTTGTGCATATGAAAGGGCATGATATGTGTTCACATACATGCTTGCACATGTACACATATATATTACCTGAATGCCTGGCCAGTATGCATCCAAAGAAGTGAAGAGAGGCAGAGTTATGCCACCTTTCTTCATGTTAGCCCACATGTACCAGTCATCTCTCTTCAGATGCTGCACTATGCTCTGCTCATATACTATGCAGTGAAAGAGGAGCAACAAAATCAATGAACCCCTTTAAATTCAAATATATTTTACTTCAAAGTAAACAGTTTCAAAAGCAAATGCAGTTTCCTCTTTCTTCTTTAGCATACAGAACACCATTAAGACCGCTTTAGATGAACGCTCCAAAACAATAAAAATAAAAGATAATCCGGGATAAAAGGTGATCATTTCACTCAAAATTTTTCTTTAACCATCAACATATTTCTATTGAAGACTCTACTAAAAAGAGGCAATACTTTAGCAAGAATAATTATACCATAACATGAGAAAACTTACCTCTGAACATCTCAAGAAGCTCTGAATTATCAAACATAATGGCACCTTTTACAAGATATTCAAAGTAGGAATCTACACCACCTCCAATTCCAGAATCAAGTGCTGTCCACTTTCCAGTACTTACATCCACATGATTACCAAGCTGAAAAGCACAGAATTATGTTTTATTACTTTATTTAAAAAGAAAACACTACAGGCTGACCTTTTGGTCAGGAGTCCCAGAAATGTGGAATTCCATAACAAGGAAAAGATTTAAGGAAAAAAAGCATGCTTACAACTCCTTGAGATCATGCTAAACCTCAAAGTAGGTGTGCAAGCAGAACTCTCTACATTCAATAATTCTGGCTATAGTGTCTAAAGTTGCATCAGTTCTTTGCTAGTGAAAAATTAATGTTTATTTTTAAATGTCTGCTGAGGGCTATTTAACCTTTTTTTGGAGGGGAGCGGAAGGCATGATGTTCACACTTAAGTCAGCAGTTTATAAGCCAATTTGAAGCTTCATTTAAAAAAAAGTGAGCATGCCATGATTACCAGGTTCAAGGGAGAACGATGATTCCAGAGAGCCTTTATGGCTTTCATGGCAACTTTTTCAAAGATTGGATCCCCAGTCAGTCTGCTTAGAGTTCCAAACTCCACAATGAATGTCCCAACTCCAGCAGTGCATGTGACTGTTGTCTCACCTTTAGGAACACCCATGGCGAAGATTAACAGTCCCATACGGCATGCCAGTGGGAGTATCGAAGGCTGAAATGCATCAGTCTTCAGGTTCAAAACATTTGTCAAACTACTACATAAACACTTATTTCAGCAAGGAAATGAGACAATTTCTGCATTATAAATAAAGCACTTTCGTGATATTTTAGGCAGCATACGACACACACATATATGTATCACTGTGTATGCTAACGACACTATATAAATCACAAATTAGTCTTAAAACTTATAGCATTGCCTGCCTAGTTCAACCAGTACAAGAGAAAGGAATGAATGAATAGCAGCATTTAAGGGCAACACAAGTGCAAATATTTTCTTTATGTCCAGGTTAAGTTCATTTTAAAATATTAATTCCCAAAATATGAGTATATAATTATGCTTAATTTTCAAGATATAAGCCTTCAAACAATGCATTCTCACCTGCTACTAGCTAAGCAGAAGAAAAATACCCATTATGCAAGAGAGTTCCATTGTGTATAAGTAGTATTTGTAAAGCGAGTCCAACAAATCTATGCATGTCTTTTGGAAAACAGCCCTACAGATTTGAACTTTGTTTAGAAGCTTTGATTAATATTAAAAAAGGTCCAAACCAAGTATATTTGGCAGATTGCATAGTAAGCAAATCTTCCAGATCAAAATTGAATGGGCAACAATCATGGTCATTGCAGTCTTCGTATTATCGTTCATTCTCTGTTACTAAGTAAGATGTATTTGAATTAATTATTTTATGTGTATTATTGTTCATGAAATATAAACACATTTCAAATGAGTGTTTGTCTAAGATAAACCCTATAATCTTTTTCATTAGATGGTTATTCAAGCATTGCATTTTCATTTTATAGCTACAGCTGATTGCTCATAATGACGTTTTTACCATTAAAAAATATTCCATTATAAAAATATTATACAAGTTTATTGATGTAAATTATACAGATCTCTGAACAAAGTTAATCCATTATCTTTAGGAACTAACTTAATCTGACTGTCAAAAAGAAAATTCAGCAACAGCACATTGTGTCCTGGTCAGTTTTCTTTATCGAGGATTGCATCTTTCCTCTTCAAATTCAGCTCTGCAGACGATGCTTATGTTAGAAATACTGCCCTTTCGCAACTTCCATTTTTTATTGACAAATCCAGGTGTGATTACAAGAAAAACATTAATATAATATTTATCGTGCTTCTTTGTCATAAAATACCACTGGATTGTTTTTATGCTGTATTTCCAGCCTTTTCGCTGAGCCTTGTGTTGCCCTTTAAAGTGCAAAATATCCTAGCAAAGAAGAATTTCATGTATGCTTTGTAAGTGACCTGCTATATGTATTGTCCTAGAGTCCACTATTTTTCCAGATCACTTTGTAATAGTTTCATAGAATTCCTCAGCATCATGGATTTAGTTGTTCAAGACTACAAATCACTAAGACTCCAAACTGATCTTTAAAAAAATATATGTTGAAATAAATCAGCAGAAAAGAAGCAGTTATTAAACTAGGGTCATATTTTAGCCTAGCTGTGTGATTGCCACCACTGCTAAATTGCTAGCCATTGCTGCCACTTTCATGCAGAAATACCTGGAAGAAGCTTGCGAGCAATGTTTTCAGCCATGCGTAGAAGAGGCCCAGAACATGGCCACCCTGGCTCAAGAAGCATTCCTGCCCTTTTCATCATCAAATGCGCTGAGAGTAGTCCTCCTACTACTGTTTTTTTAATCAAACAGAATATGAATTACAGGATTCTGATTTTACAAATCTTACAACTGTATTTCTATAAACTAGCTAAAGGCATAAATATAAAATGAATGTAAATGAAGAAAATATTTTTTCATAGAACTGTAACTGGAGAAACTATTAGTTCTGGAATATAATGCAAAAAAAGAGAAAGTATATGATACAGAAGGAGAATGATACAGTATTAAATTACCAGTCAAATAAAAATAAACAAAGCAGCTAAAAGATGAGAGAAAGTTCAGTTTATACAAGACAACATTGTAGACACTTTAATTATAACCGAAACCAGGCTCAGTGAATCTGATGATGTGACCTCTTTTGGTTTAGTCACAGTTGCTTTTTTCCTGGCATTCTTTTGCAGATGACACCGAGCTTTACATTTCTACTTTATGTACACATCATCCTTCAGACTTCTGAAGAATGCATATAATAGAGGCTTAGACATAAACTGAAACTAAATGACAATAATAAATAATAATCTTTCGTTATTCTTATTGTCAAAAAGTTTGATGTGTAACATATATCTATGTTTGTCATGTTAATGGGTCAGTGCTCAGAACATAACCCAAAGATATGACAGTGTGCTGTATACATGTACATTTATTAATATTATTAAATTTACCTCTGATATTAGTCTCAAAGACAGAGACATTGATGTCCATATCAAAAAAGCTTTCTGCTTTTTCAATCAGCAGATAAGACACTCGGCGAAACTCAGTGTTGTTGCCCATCACTGCAAGAGTGTCCAATGCATCAATCAGTGTCAATGAGTAGCTGAAATTAAAAAGGAAGTTTAAGAATCAGAATAGAAAATGGTATAACTGGCAAATATATACTGGGAATGAATTGTAAGAAACCATGCATTTTAAGTTTATGAATGCAAATTAGATTCAAAATTACCTTCCCCATGTATCATGGCCATCACATGTCAGTGGTCGTAACTCATCATAAGGATATGCATGTTCAATGTAACCGTTGTAAGCATGATAGAACATCTGTTTCACCTTTTCCCTGCAAATAGTTTTCAGTAGCAAAACAAGATAGTACATCAAAAATGAAAACTATTTTTGGTAATAGCTGTTTCTTCATTCACTATAAATACAAATCAAAAGACAAGATATATGGATGTTTACCTGCCAGCCTGCTTAACCCTGCATGAAAATGTTTCTCTGTTAGGACTATGTAACTGACAATTACTTTTTTTCACTTTTTTGTCACATATTTCCTTCCATAATATTTTTACATGAAAGAAGGAAAGTATCAGTTTATATATTTTTTTAATAGATTAACAGTAAAATTATACGATGTGCTGCTGTTTTGCTGCTTGACTTTCTGCTGATGTGTCTATGTTTTGTAAGTGCGCAATGTATGGACTGGTATTATTAAAACGATCTTGTAAAGAACGCATTGATACTTCAGCAAGCACATCAGACATTGTCTATTCTAAATATATTGTGTTAGGTCTATTGTACAGGATAATTATTATGAATGTGCAAATTACTAAAAAAAATGGTACGAGATATGTGTTATATATTGTAACAGTGGATCGAGGTTTCCAATTACCCTACACATTATATTGTGCTTAACTTCTTTGCAGACCTCATAAAATGTTTCAAATAAGCCTTAAGACATACCTATAGTAACCGATATCTATTTTGTCATATATGGTAGCATGTTTTCCCTGAAAGAGTGCAAAGAAGACAAAAACAAAGCTACAGATCCGCATGTTCCGTGACTCCGGCTGTTTGAAGCGTAGCAGACGTCATCATTTAGCTCAAGAGTTACCTCGCCACGACAAAATGACATCGGAAAAAATACGATCTTATAAAATTAGTTTTTAGTATTTAATTACAATATAGAAGTAATATACTTTAAATATCGCTTTATGATTATCATAATTTATTAAGATAAAATTTTTGTATTCTAATTATGAAAAATGTTTTTATTTCCTCGATTAAGTTGTTAACTGAACCCAAGGCTACTTCCTTTTCCGTTTTGCGTCCCTTGGCAAGTGCGTGGAGAGAATTTGTTTTAGTTTGTCCGATATCATCTATGACAAAATTCGTGTTTAATTGAAAGTATAACCTGATAAAGCGGTGTCTTGAGTCCATTTCTTCATTAAATACGTCTTAGTTTGTTATAAATATATCTAAGATTTTTAGCATCACAAATTTATTCGTATTCGCCAAACGAGTATTTACGTCTCTGTTGTTATTTCGCCTATTTCGATTTGTTAGTTTCTCAGAAAGTGTTTTACGTGATTTCAGAATGTTGATTCCGAAAAAAAATAGGGTCTCCATCTATGAGTACCTCTTCAAGGAGGGAGTACTGGTAGCCAAGAAAGATTTCTTTGCACCGAAACATCATGACATCGACGTACCAAACCTACATGTCATCAAGGCTCTTACAGTAAGTTTGATTTTAGTCAGGTCACTCAAGATTTTGAATTTTTGAGCATTCTTGTATAAGTATGCATTCAGACGTAAATGTTTCAGATTTGTGTATATTTGTGAATTGTATGTAAGACAAGCACGCATTGTTAACCATTGCCGGTGTGTACGCTTGTTCTCGCTCCAGATGACATGTGCATTGTTACTGGGATGAAGGAATGTTTACATTTATTTAGCTAGAATTCATGCATTTGGGTATGCAGGTCATCACGGACGTTATATAGCAGTAGTATTCTTAAGTGCGAGACTTCTGTTAGCAAATAAAGTTTTGGCAGTACTGCTATACAGATATAGACACAATATTAAAGCACTTTGTAATGGGAAGAGACACCAAGTTTTTGCTACATAAACATATTCTCTTGTTTTTTCTAGAGCCTCAAGTCAAAAGGGTATGTACGAGAACAGTTTGCCTGGTCTCACTACTACTGGTACCTGACAAATGAGGGTATCCAGTATCTTCGTGACTTCTTGCATCTTCCTGCAGAGATTGTACCAAGCACATTAAAAAGACAAACAAGGCCAGAGGCTCCTCGAAGCAGGCCAAAAGGTTAGTCAACGTCAGATATGTTGTATCTGTTGAAAATATTGGGAGAATAGATGTCCTGTTGCCTAATTGTCCACAAACAAGAATGGCGTTTGGTAAAATAAATGCTTTCAAAAGACTAATTAGATGGTGCAATCTTGTTGATGTGCAAAGCAAATGTAGTCAAAAAGGATTTGTTTACTCACAGAGATAATAATGATTACATTCCTGCTTACAGGAATAGGGAATGCAGTGCCTGAGCAGAGTAGGTTACAAAGTGTGCTGATACAAAGTACAGCTACAAAACTGTTCATGGCCATAAAGTGGAGGATAATAGAGCACATTAGGGCTGCTGCTTTGTTAAAAAATATAGCTGCACGAATAGTGTCTGGGCGTGGTTGGAATATTTTGATCATTGGAATGAACATAGGAAATAAAATAGCAGAAGCAAAATTATACAATTAATAAGCAAAACCAAGAAAACGCTGACTAATCTATCAAGATATCTAGGTACACCCATAGGTTTAATTTTGTTTCTCCATGAAACCTCTCGTCTTACAATAGTATGCATACATTTGTTCATTTTCTGCGCATACGCAGACTTACCCAGAGGTTTTTGCTACATTTGTCCACAAATTTTCTTTTATGCATCCTAGTATTCTTGTGTTTTATGGCTTGGATATAATTGTTATAATAAAACATTTAAGTGTTGTGACAGGATTGTATTGCATTGTTTTTGTCTATAGCTGCAGAGGGTGGTGGTCCCAGGGCTCCTGCTCAAGACAGAGAATACCGCAAGGCTGGTGGTCCACGTGAGTATTTTATCTTAGTATGTGTTTTATCAACAGATGTGTATGTGTTGTTTCGATGCAGGATTTGTGATTCACTTTTTTCCTTATTTGATTAAAGTAATGCTGCATACCCTCTGGACTACTGCACTATATAAATCATTTACCTTTTTTTGATTGTACATTTGCTGAGACTGAACACAAAGGTTTCCTGTGTTTTAAATCAGTTTCTTTTAATAATTTTCAGCTGATGGTGACAAGAAGTCTGATGTGGGTGCTGGTGCCAATACATCTTTCCAGTTTGTAAGTTACTTTTACATTTTGCTGGACTTCTACTTTTCTGTTCCTTTCTTTAGCCACATTAGCACACCAGATATGACAGTGCTTTGCAATCCTTTTTTAATACTGATATCATCAATTTAACACATTGTCAGCTCGCATTTAATTTGCGGTTCACAAGTAACGTTTTCGGTTAGGTTCGGGCTTGGCTACAAAAATTAGTGGTCCTATGGTGCCGTGGTTTTAAGATAACAGCTCTTGATATTTATAATACATTTGTTGAAAAAAAAATGATTTGGATTCATTTTTCACGCCTACCATCAAGATTCTTGTTCCAATCGTTCTTATCCTGACATGTTTGCATATCCGTGGAATCTGTATTCTCTCCCTTAGGACCCAAGCTCCTAAGCTATTTCCAATTTTTGCATCTTTGATCCAATGCTGACTGTCAGCTTATTTTAAAAGTTTGAAACTGTGTGACCTGATTTGTTGAATTCCCATTTCTACTGTTACTGTGCAGTTTGGTGGCTTTATAGCATGATCTATAAGTGAAAATAATCTTAGTATATAACATCCTGAAATATGACGGAAATTAGCAAACTATTATTATTCTTTAGCATTATTTTAAAAAAAAGATCATTTCATTTTTGCTCTTTTTTTTTTTCCCCCAGAGTGGATATGGCCGTGGTCGTGGCAGCTTTGGAGGTCAACCTCGAGAATAAGTGTCGTGAACTTTCAGGGCTTGGACTGATAAATAAAAGACTTTCAATGTGTACAAGCTTTTATTGTGCCTTTGAGTGCAGATGTTGTGTTGCAGGATGATGTGTTATCTGCCGTGCAGATGTCTTGTACAATATGATCTTATGGGCGCTCAATCCATTAAGAAAAAGTTGCAAAAATTAAAGAGTAGCAATGACACTTTAAAAGGGATGTTGTTGTCATAATTTGCTGCCACACGTTCAGGGCATTATTTTTGCATTTAAAAGTGTTTATAGAATTGTAGAATAATGGCTACACCCGCAAAAACTGGAACAGTTGGTCATGTTTACTGTTGTAGGTGACTCATCTGAATGTAACATCCCAGGAGTACGTGCTGCTGATGCCAAATGAGTTCATAAAAATAATACCAATCATTGTGATTGGGGTCGGTAAACAAAGCGCAGGACCAGGTAGCCAGCGAGGCGAAATGCAGCTATAAACAGTAGCAGCGGTAGGAAGTGATGCCAGAAGTGAGGGTCAATATTGTAATGCTCCAACACATCGTCTGATGGCACCAAGTCGAGTTGTTGGCTAGACATTGCGCAAATTGTGAGGCGTTAGCTGTTGATGCACATCTGTGTGGGGGAAAAAAAACCTGATTAGATCCTTAAACATTAATCTGCATGAAAAACAGGCTTTAAACATCAACGGAAAAAGAAGAAACTTTGAAGTAGTTATACTTTATAAATATTAGGAAACTTACTGGATGGGTGGTGCATTGGTAAACTCCAAAACCATTGCCGCATGGAATGAAAAGTGCAAAAAGGACATGAATTTTATCCAGTCCAACCAGTAAGGCAAGTTGCGTGTGTAGAAGCCAGCTTGAAAATACAGTACATAAAATTTTATTCTTTCGACTACTGCAAAAGACATTTGTACTCCAAGTATTTTACAAACTTGAAATCTACAATTGATGTCTAGATGATGTTTTCCACAGGCAGAATGACTTTAGCTGGGAGAGATGGTGAACTACACTTTTTTTAAGAAGCCAGTATTTTGTGATAATTACTTTCCCAAACCCTTCATATTGATGAACTCATTGGCAGCTGGGTCAATTGAGAAGTTTGTTGTGCTGCATACTTCTGCGTTTTGAAAACAGTACTCTAGCCACTCAACTGCTTTCCTTCATTTATGTCCTAAATGATTACATGCATGACCGAAAAGAAATGTGGCTAAAATGTGTAATATAAAGGTGCCTTCAGTCGCATCACAATCTTCCACTTGTGGCAGATGCCTATATATTTGTGCTCCAGAAATATATGATGCATAACTTTGAACCAGGATCAATGGTGAAGGATGCCCCTTTCTTTCTAGCAGATGGTGTTTCAAAATTGAAGCCTACAAATGAGTTAAATGTTAATTTTAGTCAAATATAAGCTTTAAGTCTTAGGCAAATTTACAGAACACAGCATGTCATTAATATGATGTAATTAATTTTTTGGGAGGGGATGGAATATTCTTATTCCTTTATGCCCCCAGTGGACCTTAGGGCTGTAACTACACCATGCCATCGGATCTGGCTCTAGGCGTCCCTTCCCAGTTCAGTCCATCTCTGTCTAGGTCTCCCAGCCCAGAGGTTGTCTCGTTAAATTGTCGGCCGGCTTTCACAGGGTGTGACCAATCCACCCCCACAGGTCTCTATGGGAGATCTCGGGCCATCTGATGTCGAGGATGTGGCGCAGACGTCTGTTGACAAATGTCTGAATCTTGTTGGTGATGCCATATGTCACACGCCATGTCTCAGATCCAATAGAGGGCCTGACCTTACGTTTGCGTTGAAGATGCAGATCTTGATGTGTAGAGATAATGTCTTGGAGTTTCAGATAGGTCGCAGGATGTGGAATGCAAGCCTTGGTTTATTCGGCTTCTTATATTTTCATCTGCACCTCCATCTTTGGTGACTATGCTGCCACGGTAGGTGAAAATGGTCATTCTATGTAATACATTCCCTATGTAGTTGGGTTGGGGCTTCTTGCTTCTTGTTGACCTGCATTGTCTCCGTCTTCTTGAGGTTGATTGTCAGGCCAGTCATCACTGCTTCTTCTGAGAGCCAAGTGAGCTTTGATTGTGCATGTCGCTGCTTGTAGGACAACAGGCTGGTGTCATTTGCAAAGTTGAGACCCTCAAGTTGCATGAAGGTCCACTGAACGCCTGTGTTGCTGTTGAGGTTGTTCTTCTCATGATCCAATCTATGACAATCAGGAAGATAGTCGGCAAGAGCATACAACCTTTTTTCACTCCAGTCCTCACTTCAAAAGGGTCGGTCAGCTTTCCGTTGTGGATAACCTGGCATGCCAAGTCCTCATACAGCTGCTGGATAATGGCAATGAACTTTGGTGGAAATCCGTAGTGTTGCATCAGCTTCCAAATGGTTTCCCTGTCTACGGAGTCAAAATCCACAAATGTCATGTAGAGTGGTGACAGCCATTCGATAGACTGTTCAGTAATGATTCTCAGTGTAGCAATATGGTCCATGCATGTCTTTCCAGGATGATAGTGCTCAGCACTTGGCTGGGAATGGATAGTATCGTAATCCCTCGCCAGTTGCTGCACTGTGAGGTCGCCTTTCTTTGGTAGCTTTACTAGATAGGGAAGCTGTTGTCAGCCTAAAATAGTGTTACATCTTAACAAAAGGAGCTCTAACTAGTTAAGCATGTCTAGTACAATACCTAAGAGCATGATTGCCATCATGAAGATGGTGGCTACCGTCATAGCTTTGCGGAAGTCCATGCAGAGAATTCCAAGGAAAAGTCCAATACTCTGTGGCAGAAACTCGAAAAATAACATCAGACCCTCAAGACAATGACGTGCACAAAAGTGCTAACAACAGCAGCAGTATATTATTAAACACTGTATAGTGAATGTAAGGAGTATCTTGATGAATGATTAACGAACTGGCATAGTTCCTGCCATATCTAATAGTTGCTTTATTGTTTAATGTTAATAGCACAAAAGTGTGTGTTCTCACTCTTTACAATCGCTACAATGGTTAAATAGTGTTAGGAAGGTAAAGCTTGTTTGATGCGTTTCTTTTCCTATTTATCTTGATGACAGTACCACTAGAATCCCCACTTTTCAGTGTGACATCATGTGTTTGGGTAATACATCTGTGTTTGAAGTGCACTTACTTGCCCAGCTATGGCATTGACCATCATAATAAAGACAGTACCAAAGAAAGGTCCTACTCCATTAAACCCAATGCACCAGTAGGATACAGCTACAAAGATGCCTGGCTGCACTAAGATGAGAGGTAGTTCACTGGTCATTTTTGCCAAGTAGTATGCTGACAGTCTGTACCATCCTGCTGATCGTTCTTTGTGGATGACCACACGTTCCATGGGAACTTCAATGTATGAAAATAAAAACCCACCAAAATGGAGGTTAGTACTTAAGTTTCCAGATATTTTGATTCATGAAAGATTAATGTCATCAATAAATAGATGGAAAAGTATAGCACAAAGAAAAATCAGTCTCACTGGTGTGAGAGGGGTAGTGTGTATGTGATTTATGTGTTCATCTTGTGTAAGGAAAAGTACTGCTTAATGAATTGTACAACCTCCAAGTTTTATCTCCAGATGCTATATAAATCAATAAGAAACATCCATGCATGTTTGCCTCCTGCACAAAACTATCAGTTTACAAAATCTTTGATTATTTGTACTGTTATCAACACATCAAACTAATGATTCTTATACACTGACAGAAAAATGGTTCTCTACAGCAGATAAAGCAGATTGAAATAAATGAGATTAATGCAGCCATTACAGAAATGAACTCACATGAAGAAACAGCGTCAAAGAGTGGTGTGAATCCCCAGTGAATGATGGTAAAAAACAGCTGGTAGAAATAAAGAGATGTGTATTATTTTCACACTTCGTTAAATTTCAAAACTTCACTCATTGAAAATAAGTGCGCAAAATAAAAAATGAATAAGTTGACACATCATGTTGAAATAAATGGAGATCATTTCGAAAGGTGTCATATGCATATGTGGATTAAATGCATGAAAGATAATGGCACTATTTTCTTAAGGGAATCATAGATTTAGTATGAAGTGCAGAAATTTTAAGTCCTTGTATGTAGCATTTTCAAGTGTAAGCAAGAAGACAGACAAAAACTCAAAAAGTCTAAAACATAAAGGGTGAGAGTGTATGTAGACCACGCCAACTGAAAAATCTGTTTATCTGTAAGACTATGCACAAGAAAGCTTAATTTGACTGTGTGGAAAATATGTCAGTAAACATGAAAAACCTTCACAGTCTTCCTGGCAGTGCAAGTTTTTCTCTCAATATAAATTATGAATTTTTAGCAAAATGAACTGAATCCCTTGTGAAGGACACCAATTTAAGAGCCAAAGAAATACCATTTATTGCCAGTGCTAAAAAAAGAGACGATACACATATTTAGTACCCAAGAAAAGGTATAATAAAAACTGATGCATGGCTAGTGATTACTCACTGCTCCCATTCTGTCTCTCAATGTTTCTTCTGTATGTGGTAACTGAAACCATACAATGGACACCAGAAGACAAAGAAGAACAGACTCCATAATCTTTAGTCTGCTCAAAATTCGTGTGCGTGACTGACGAAAGGTCCTCGTGGTTAACTGAACATACTGAGTGACCCACCCAGTTGCCCATTTTTGGGTATGGCTCTGATCTTCAAATGTGTGATTTGATTCCTGTCCATCAAGATGGACAAGACTGACATGGACACTGTCGGTTTCTGTTTTTTGGGAAAAATAATATTTGTCATGAAAATAAATTGCTGTTATTGATAACACTATATGTTATGCCTTTTCTTGTTGAAGCACATATACATGGTGTAAAGTGATAAGCTGTAAAATTTTAAAGTAGATACATTGTTTTTTCTCTTAGGTATACATTCTTCCCTAAGTCATAATAGTGTGTTAGGACCATATTTGTAGCCTTGTAGGGAATTACTAGTGCGTCTTTATTAAAAAGCAATCAGTCCAAAACACTCCATCAATAGGTTTCAATGACCTACTTTTATCACCTTTCTTCTTATTGCGTTTTTCTATATTTTTCTTATCATGTTCCATGTTCTCATTCTCTGTGCTGCTTCTAATTTGAACCTTCAGCTCCTCTGGCCATGAATCTGCATACCTGTGGCAGGTAAACATTCACAATGACCAAACTATTGTACAAACACAAAAATACATTATAGCCACATCACAATTCTTTCTTTTTTTTTTTTTTTGCCAAGTACTTGTATACCTACAGAAATATATCAATACAGTATTATATACCAACAGAAATAAAAGAGAAAAGTTACAATAAATATGACATTTTCTTCTGCATTAATGAAAGAACATTTTAAAAAGTGCTTGAGTTCCAGTTTGAGATAAAAATGTGTTTGCTTTTCATGATTTGATCTTTACCTTATTGGTATTAAGGGGAGAAAATCCAAAGCAAATAAATGGAATACAGGGTAAATATGGAAAGTAATCACCCCATGCATGCAGGTGATTGTGCAAAGAGTAGCTTCGTTCCCTATTAGTGGGTTGAAACAAAATTCATAAATATTTTACTTGCCTTAGATTTCTTGCAGCTTCAATGATTTGTTGCTTTGTGTCTTTGTCCTCTTTGAGTTTCTTCAACTTCATGCCAGGAAATTTGACAATAAAAAGACATTACTCAGCTTGTCAAATCATACCATGCAGTTCATGTGAGATGGCTCATTGATAACAAAAGCCTGGTTTACATGCCTTTCAAAGTAACACATTATTAGTAACTAAATCCTTGGCCCATTATAGCTTAAACAACCTTTTTTTAAACAATGTATAGCTCACTGTTCAGAAAGGAGTGAACCAATTCGGTTTTTACTAATTTTATTGAAGATGTTTTGGGGGACTTTTTTCACAATCTTTTGACTCTTTCTAAGTGGACCTTGAGATGTTACCCATGTACTACATGCATGTAACGATGCAAGCATACTATAAGAACCATATGCATTCACCAAAGTCAGCTGTAATTCAAAGTCCATTAAAGTTATTTCCTCTTATATGTTATTTCTTATATCTTATTAAAGTTATTTCCATTTCTAGTATATGTGGATCCTCTTTTTTAGAGTTCTAGTTCTGTGCAATAAAAGTGACAGCAAAAAAAAAAAAAGACCAACAACAAAAGACAGGGGAGACGAAAATCAGTAGCATACTTATGAAATCTGCAGGGTTGTAGTGAGCATCCATGACTAGACCAGCTTTATGGAAAAAGTCAATCACGTTTGCACATAAACCAAAGAAGGCCATCTGTCATGGAAGAATAAATTTTTGCCATGGGTGAAGTGTTCGATTAAAGAAGTTAATTTTGTCTTATTTTATAGTATTGTCTGTAACTTGTGTTTTAAAGGATTTTGCATTATCTTTTAGAACAATTTTTTTTTTATTTGAGTGAATACAAACAGTCAGCAAAAATATTACCTACTGCATTGTAAAATTGATTTTGCTGACAAAAGTGATGGAAATGTTAAGAAGCAGAGGAACAAGTCTTGCCTGGCCATCACTCAGGAGTAGCAGGTCATGAAAAGTGAAGAACATCTGGCTGGATGGCTGGTGAATTGTCATCACCAGTGTCTTCTTCTGTGCTTCTGTTATAGTGCGCAAGGTTCGAACCAGGCTTGAAGCTGTGCTGTAGTCCAGCCCTGATGTTGGTTCCTTTGACGTGAACATTTGATGTAGACAGAGATATTTGTGCAGTCTATGTTGTACACAAAAAATGATGAGAGTACACATGAATCCTTTTAATTCTTACATTAATCTTACAATATCAAGAATGCAGAATGTATAAGGGTGACAAAATGTACAATATACTTCTTATTCAAGACTAATTTTTAATATTTTTTGTAATAAAGCAAGAAGCCTTGCTAAAATATGAATAAAAGGAGGAGGGATGTGGTGTAAAAAACACAATGATTTGTAGACAGCAAAAGATAAAAATAATGCTCGCTATTATTTAATGCAAGGCAACATAAGAATCTTGCCAACATTCGATCATTTGCACCCTTATGATGTGACAAATGAAGGCAGCTAAGACAAGTAAATGAGAATTGACTGTATATGATTTTTGACTGTTGATGCCATGTCACACGGACTTTCGGACTTCTTATGTTTTGAAACTCCACATTAGTGATTTCAAATATATAGATGCAAAGCACAACTACTATCTGACACTTTATGTACTCACATCTAGGAAAATGATGGCTGGATCAGTGATTAGTTCACAAGCAATGCTAGCTCTCTTTTTCTCACCACCTGATATACCTCGACACCAAGCATCTCCCATAACTGCAGACACAAGAAGAGTGATAATCTAGCTGTAAAAAATCTCACAGCCAATTTATCTGAAATCATGGGTGTCAGCTATAGAGATTGATCCTTCAATTCAAAGCTCAACAAACTGGGATAGTGGACAGACAAAAAAAAATGTTTTGAATTCCATGTACTCAGGAAATGAGGCATCTGCCTAGGGCCACACTCTTTTGATTAATTAGATCCCAGCTAAAACCATGGCGTCGAGAGCCCCAAGCATGCCCTAGCTATGCCTCAGCCCTATGAGAGCTAAGAACAGGTCTGCATGTACTTGTATATTTTCCAATACTTCTATGGCCTTTCCTTAGTTATCCCAATTTCACAGGTCTTACTTGTGTGTTGGCATTTCCTGATGTCGAGGTCATCAATTATTGCTTCCATTCTCTGTATCTTCTCACTCTTGGGCAATTTGTCTGGCAAGCGAAGCATTGTTGTGAACTGTCAAGAACATTAAGTGTGAGGTGAAAGTGTTAGAGAAAATACCTTCAAACTCAGCAAAACAAGAACATGCCACAAAACACGAGCTTATGAGCTCACAGATCATCATCATCATCATCATCATCATCATCATCATCATCATCATCATCATCATCATCATCATCATCATCTCCTCGTTGGTTGTAAAGGCATCTGATAATTCTACATGTACCACCAGCTATAGGTTTCAGCCCTATGCTCCTCAAAAAAGCAACAAGGATTAAACTACTATACCAGCTACAGGACCATCTTTACCAGTTTTCTGCCATTCTCTGGGATGTGCGGAATGGCAGGACACAGTTAACTTTTGGATGCTTTTTGCCCAATTGTTTTCAGTGATGGCATGCAACAACATATATCTACTTTACGCTTTCTCACACATATCCTCAAAGTATCTTCTGTTGCTTACAGACAACGTTTCCCGAAGGGTAAGGTTAGGGAAAAAGGAATCCTCCTGCATGACATAGGAGAGTTTTCTCCTCAAAGACTTGTTGACTGGGATTCCGTCCATGGCTATCTCCCCATGATCAAGCAGCGTTCGTCCAGCTAGACAATTTAGCAGTGTGGTCTTCCCACAGCCTGGTATTTAAAGAAACAATGGCTACGTCAAGAACGCACGTCTCTACTTGTTAAAATGTACAAGGTATGTAGAAAATATAGTCATATAGAAGAAACATCTAAATTTAAGAAAAAATACATACCTACATTGGACATTGATTGTAATACAATATTTTCCATTTTTTAATCCATAATATTAATTTAGTCTACATTATATTTAATGCACTGTCCCACACAGATGAATGCAAGGACATTAATTCTAAAGCATAGCTTTCAAGCTTCCTCCACTATATTTTACACACAGACGCAGACTGACCACTTGGTCCCATAACTGCCAGCACACGGCCAGGACGAGCCACCCCACTGAGGTCCGAGAGAATCCTCCGTTCTCCGCGAGTGACCACGAGATTCTTAAACACTATTTCCATGCCACAGTCTGTCACTCCAACGTTTCCTTGGATTTTAAACTGATCTCCAGGGCGACACCATCTAACTGACTGCAATACAGGGATATATACTATATAAGCCTTCAGGTAACTGGACTGCTTGTGTGAGCACTTATAGTAACAAAAGTTCATGGTGTGCCAAATCGGACATTCGAAGAGTCCACTTGTTTTTTCTTATCGCGCGTGTATTTGCATACTAGCATACTAAATGGAAGATGAACCATGTTGCTGCAGTTACTTGACATGAACTGTTGTGAGCTTGACATTAAACAGAAAAAATTAACAGTACATAAAATTTGACATATATATATATTTGTCCTGTATAAAAAATGCGCATTCATGCTTCTGGTATATTAATTTTATGTCTCTAATGACATCATATATAAGCCGTGGTGGTAAATCTCAAATAATGCCATCTGTGTATATGTGTGTGTGCACACGCATGTGAATGAGAATGAGACAGAAATCTTTCACAATCAAGTAGGAAAGAGCAGTGCCTAGCCTAAGAAGGGACAATTATAACTGCTGTGGCGACAGGCCGTACGAATAAAATAATGGTCGTTATAAATGTTTTTGATGTGATGGGGTTTGCAGGCCCATGTCCCTGGATTCGACATAGCTGGGCCAACAAAACAGCATCTTTTCTACACACCAACGGTTTAGTCCTGTTTCACACGACAGGACAAATCTGTGAATGTGTACACAATGCCCTCTGTCCCTACATCCAAACTGCAGCTGTCATATCTTTACATGTGGATGCATGACACGGGTCGTTACCTGTCCCTTAGCCCCTCCTATAATATTCCATAACATTCGGATGCCCAACTTTGGACCAAGAGGCTGAGATCCTAAGACAGTCATCTCCTGAGGACTGAGAGAAGAGGTCGAAAGAGGTATACAGTCTCAAGGGAGGAAAGGCATTTGACGTTGACAACGTCCCAACTGAGCTGCTCAAGCGGGATGGGGAATTTAACTTGAAGAATGGTCCAAGAGAATGGAAGCAATTATACTAGTCATTCCTCGTCCAAAGAAAAGAAACAGTAAACAATGCCAAAACTGCAGAACCACAAGCCAGCAAAGTCGAAGTCATTCTGAATACCACCTCTGAGAAGTTGCTGACAAAAGAACCGACTGACTTCACTCCATAGTGGAACGCAGCTGAACAAATCTTCACCTGCCACATTCTGATAGATAACATCTGCAGTACTACAACTTCTACTACTCATCGACTTGAAAAAGGCATTTGACAGAGCCTGGCAGAATGGCTGTGGACGTGATGCGAAACTTCAACATGAAGAGAGCCTCGTTCAAATCAAAGTGTTATACAAGTCAAGTGCTTAATACTACTCAGCCTACCAAGAATAAGAGTATTGAATATATATTAAGGACATTTCCCCGTGTGGTGCACACGAAAGATCCGACAGTGAACATTTAAGAAACCCAAGCGTCGGTAAACATAAACTATAAGCGCATGGAGGAACTGAGGAGTGAGCGGAATGGTATTCGTGGTCATTCCAACTGGAAGATTTCTTTCAGACAACAGCTAGTGGGTATACGCCTATCAGCCGACATTATTCAAATTCTTCTTGGACTGCATCATGTGAAAAACCAGCACACCTCCCTTTTATGTTGGGGGAGACCTTTATGCAACCAGCGCTTTGCAGACGAAATTAATCTGATGGCGAGAACCAACAGCAGAAGTGCAAGACGCTACCAGCAGACTGACAGTGTGAACGAATATGGAAGCACAGACAAAAGCAAAGTCATGGCTAACACCAAAGCAGAAATATACCTAAATGAAGTACAGCTTGAGGAGGTGAACGGCTTCAAGTACTTATAGGAGCCAACCTTTCCAACGATGTCAACTGCATTGCTGATCACGATATCGACAGTTGCCAAGCTAGACAGGATCTGCGGGGAACTAGCATAGCCGTTTGTCAACTGGTCTAGGGATGAATGTACTTTCATTTTGTATTGTCTTTTGCCTCATCTATAACATCCATGCTGAAATGTCTCTCTATAGAAATAATAAAACTGTCCGCCATATTTGCTTTGTACTATAGAATACCAAGAGAAAATTGTGCAGATTGATGCTGCTCTGTGATTGTTACAGTTTAATATGTCATGCCACGACCTACCAACCCCCTGCGCATAGGCATTCAGACTTCAAACTCTCAAAATGAACACAATGATATTTAAGTTTCCTTTATTGCATGATCTGTGATAAATAGTTAACAGTTACAATAAATTTACAAATCTGGTTTACGTAACAGAATCATGACCATGAAAGCTGTGTATATGTATGTGTGCATTTGACTGTATATTCATGCATGATTGCACAAGTTTACATGTATTGCATTGCTTTGTAAATGCATGTCATAATAAACCATTATAAACACACTGCACAACTTCAGCTGTTATACAAAATGTTTCTACGTTTTCAGTACATAAGCTCATCATGCAGTATCATGATCTTGTTTCTGCAACTAGATGCTTTATTAGTACAAACAAGCAAAAACATTTCAGTATACAAACCATCCCAAACAACAGACATATTAAAAAAAAACAAAAAAACAAGTGACGTACATACCAAGAACTTGAGTCTGGCATGCACACCTGCCATCAAAACTGTAAGTAAACTGATGCCACAAGTGACCAAAACTGTGAAGTTTACCTTGCACAGAACCCCCAAGTCAGAAATCCCCAGTAAGATTTCAAGAAGCATCTAACCAAGGATGCTTAACAGTGACATCTGCTTGAAAATGCACAAAGTTTCAGAAGCTGTGGAACCAATACTTGTTCACTTGCCTTCAGTCCAGAGCTCACAACACTTTGATTCTCAAAACCACACATTTTTCACTCAGAAATGTTCCCATTTCTCACATTTTAACTGTACAAACCCTGCCTAACCACTCGGTGAAGCCCTTACTAAAAATACTACTCTTATCATCCCTCCACCCCATCTGATTAAAAAAAAAAGCTTGCGTCAGGTTAGCCAATACATCATAATGTATCAAGCATTCAGGACAGCTTTGTAGTCTTTGAGCATCTTAACAATGCACACACACTGAGAACCACTGGACCTGCAGCTCTGGTAGTCATCCATGCATCATGCTCTTCTTCACAATGTTCCTCTAAACTGACCTCCCTTTCCACAAGCATGCTCAAAGCAGCCAGTGCAAAGTCAAACTATAGAAATAGTCAAGAATTTGCTGATATTTGCAACAAAGATTTAAACTTCACATTTTCTTAACTTTTATGAGATTGCAAGGAACAGTTTTCATCTGCATAAAAGATTTTATCAAATTCTGACAAAATCCAATTTTTCATGCTGAAGTTCTAGCAAGAAGTTTAAGTCCAGCTAAACACATTTCTCATTTCCTGAACGAAACTTGAGCAACTACTAGTACCCAGTCTTTTACTTGTTATGGTACTGACATGGCTTTTACAAATCATACAGCTTTTAGGAATCAAAGGTGGAATGAGCACGGTTTAATACTATATAAATTAAATAAAATTATGTAGAGCAAATGATGTTTGAACTCTTTGCTTTACCACCTTCAATGGTACAACTTACGTGAAATAGTATATGGCTTAGTTGAAAATATTTGCACAAGGAATAGATCAAAAGTCAGGTATCTCAGAAAATGTGTATTTCAGAGAGAGAGAATTTCTGTGATACACCATGGGGATATTTAAGAACAGTAATCACTTAGAAAAATGAGTATGACAAGAAAAAAAAAAGATGTACAGCACTTCCCACCCAGTTAGCCCCAGAAAATTAAAAAAGTCTAAAGAATGAAGGTGCCTTTTTTTCTCATGGCAGAGTGTCAGCCGTGACTATAGCAACAAAGGAAGTATACAATTCCAACTCCCTACCCCTCAAACAGAAAAGGATCACATGATTTAAGAAAAATACAAACATTCACAAATAAGCATTATGGAATGTATATGACGACTAGCATCAGTAGAAAGCAAGGAAAAAACTGGTCCTTAAATTGTGGTTATCATCACACTGGGATCTAGCGTATTGAGATAAAAGAAAAAACAAGCCAATATTCCAGAGAGACCAAGAAAGAAGGCGAGAGAGATGCTGAAAAAAGAGGGAGGAGGAGAGTGAGAATTTGCAATATTTGTTCATTACTCCACCCACAGATGGACAAAGCCGTTCTTTATCTGGTAAACAGGAAAGTACAGGACCTATGTACATATGAAGAATCAAGAACAGATTTTGTCTAAGCTTTTGCAATGAAATACAAAATGGAACTTCCTAAATTGCTTACAATTCTTAAAGGATAAATGTGCTCTATAAAGGGGTAATATTTCTGAAAATTTGTTATATATAATCTACAAAACATCATCATACTGCATTAAAATATACATAACACACTAGTAACTTGAGTGAGATAAACACATGCAGAATCCCAGTAACTTGCACAGAAGTATTGTGTACCTAGCACTTTTTTGCATAGGTAACAAGTTATACAAACAATAACAATGATTCTGAATAAGTGATGGAAGATATAACAATAAGGGAATCTAATACTGACATATTTAGCTGACTGTACATTAGGACAGCTTAAAATTCTACTAAAAAAAAGGGGCAAGTATGAGTGCTTCTGCACCGATACAGTTTATATTTGAAAAGCAAAACTGCTTACTAAAATTCCTAGTTTTTTAATGGTAGTAACATGATTAGCTGAGCTCTACCAACTACTTCTTAAAACATTGTATATCACATAGAAATGAGAATATATATCATGTACATATAGCTCATAACTGCATCTACACATCACAAACACCATACAAAATCCACATTCCATAACCAAAAGAGAATAAATATGTCAAGGTTCAACACTGTGCCTGAAACTTGACTTCCACAGGCACCTCAGTCCTAAGCCCAATTGGGCAGTACAACAAGCAGAGTCAAAAGCCACATCTGCTGTCTACTTTGTATCATCAGGATGCACTATTAGAAGAATGAAAAAAAAAAAAGTAAAAACTTCACTCAGGATAAAGATTAAGGCAATATATGATAAATACAAGAGCATGCAGTATATCTGCATAGAAGAAACAAATGCAAACATTTTGTTTTGCATAAAATTTTCTATTTAGACAAAAATATAACCCAACCCAATAATTATAAGACACCTGCACCAAACCAGAATTAATCAACAGAAGCAAATGCACTGGGAAGGAAGGAGAGGAAATATAACAAGAAAACCAAGACTGTTTAAAAAAAATGAAAAGGGGTGCTTAATGGGAACAAAGTGGCAGACAAACATGAATGCTGGTATGAATGGCATGTTTGTGCATCTGCATAAAAGACCTTTGTTCCCACCGTATTGCATTCTCTACACCTAATATGAGGAATATGTGTCTGTGCATGTACATGACTTACAGTAAATACAATGTTTTTAAAAGTTTCCTTTTTAACAGGTGCATGTTTGCAAAGGGCAAGAGTAAAGTGATCAAGCAATCTATTAAGTCTTAAAACAGGTTGTATATAACATTAATAACAGTCAGAATATAAAGTATCACCTTTGGCTTACATACATTACCAAAGAGTACCAGAAGCCGTATCTTTCAGACAAGGCAAACTGCCAGTAGAGGTAAAAGTGGTAGTTATATACTATTTTTAATGTGCAAGACACAGAATACACTATACCCATACCAGCATACCCATTTGCGTACTTTCACTCAAGGTAACAAGGCAACAATGCAGTAATACATAAAGAGGGAGAAGAAAGATAAAATAATGTGATCAAGCAGTAAACCTACTCACCATTATGGATTTAGAATGCTGACTATGGAACTATGGTTGCATTACTCAATGGATTCTAGGATTCTAGGTTAAAAAAAAAAAAATCAACCCCACTTCCAAAAAACAAACCTACAGTTGTTCAAATCTTGAGGTAACACAAAAATAAATAGAAAGAAAACCCACATTAAAAGAGCATGAGGACGTAAAATGGCAGGGAAGAGGACCTGATGAATTACAGGAAGACAACTCCAAAGCTCGAGTAGTGAGCTCTGAATGGGTCTGCTTTAGACACTAGCACCTGTCACCAAAACCTAAGAGAGATGTCATGAGGTTGGACACAGATGTAGTATTTGAAAAAATGTCACCATTTGTGTTGCTACTGGTAAATAACTAAATACTATGAGAAAAAAAGGCATTGTGGGTGAGAAAGCTACTGAGGAAGAATGTTGGGTGGGGAGGTGAAGGGAGCCAGTAGAGTGGTGATGGGAAGAGAGATGGATAATCTAATACAAGAAATCTCCCAAGTGTTAAGCCAACATCTTAGGGTAAGAATATGGTTAACAAAACACTGCTGCTCTTCACCTGGCTTACAACAATGTTATGCAACAGCTAAATTCCAGAATAATGGGGAAGCAAAAGACAAGCAAATTTACTGTTAAAAATAGCCCCTTTGACACCTCTTCTCCATGTATGAAAATCTTGTTTCAATAATGATAACCTCTCTTCCCCCCCCCCCTCTCCAAAAAACAAAACAAAACAAAAAACCCCAAAAACCCCTCTACATGAACACAATCCGAACACTAAGCAGTAGAAGCCTACTTATATAGTGTCTTATTCCCTAAGGAAGAAGACAAATCTGACAGTTTATAGACAATCTGAAACAAAGTACAGAAAACATACACAAAGCAGAGTATAGCAAGACAGGAATATTCCATGCAATAAAAATGGCAGGTTAACATTTCTATCCAATTATTTGAAGTGTCAGACTAGTGTCTAGAGATATTTAATAGGTTTATTAGAATATCAAAATACCAGAAGAATCCTTCCCTACCAGTCTGCCTGTCAAGCCCACTTATCAGACTACAGGATTATTTTTGTGAAGACATGAATGGGAAGTAGGCATTAAAAACCGGCTATCATAAAAATATTCATTTTTGCTATCCTTCAGAAAATACTACTGGAAACTTTAAAATCTGACACTCAAGGTTTCCGCCAAGGACTGCTACAATGGAGTTATTATGTGGCAAATCTCTTTGTTCTGTAAATTTTATGGTGTCAAATGATCATCTTTTTTATAGTTAAACTCTTACTCAAAATTTAATTGCTCATGAAAAATTCCTTTCAAGCAGACAGTTTCAATGGAGTCCAGCATTTTCTGCTTGTGATAACAGGTACCAAAAGGGCTTAAATCTCTTCTTCAAAGCCCAGTGCTCTAAACTGTACTCTTGCACACCATGTCATTTGTCAGAATAGACCTTAGAATAATTCACAGCATCAGTATTCACAAACATCCTTGAGACCATCTTTCCAACAAACATTAAATTCTGGACATAGCTTAAAAAAAAAAAAATTACTGGAATGCAGTCGTTGTATGAGAATAGCATTGCATGAAATAATGTATCGGTAATTTTGCTATGTCTATTCATACATTTTCTATGAGCAAGGTTTCATACACGAATGCACACATTAACAAGCATGCACTTCACTTTTTTCCTTTGATAAACATTCTTAAGCACATCTGTATAAAGAGGTATGAATCTATGTAAACTAATGAAATATGGAGAAATGTATATACAGCATATGTTGTGATTTTTTTTTATTACAGCTTTATATGCAAAGTAGAGGATGTGCAAATTTTGTAAAATGTGAGCATCAAATAATCAAAAAAATTTCTCTCCATGCTTACAAAAATAAAGTTACCTCTACTGAAATGTTTGAACTTAAGGTAACAGAGTAGATTTGGCCATTCAAATGTGGTACATGAACTTGAAGCACAAGAATCAACTGGCAAGAGAAGGGAATTTGTGTAGCATTTAAAGGAATAAATCCTTACTAATTTTTTGCTGAAGTGGAAATTCAATCAGGAAGTTGTGGAAAATAGGCAGCTGAAATAAAAGGGAGATACACTCATTGATGAGTATGCAAATAGTCAATTTTTTATGCAAATTTTTTCCAAGGTCATAACATGCATCTTTGCTATTCTCAGTTCATTGCAAGTACACACCATACATGAATACAAATACAAGAAAAACTTTACACCAAGCCATTTCTTATGCTTGAAATAGAAATTATTGTAGAAATGACCTACAGATTCACTGAAACACTGTAATCCATTTCAGTTCTTTAACAGGTCCATCATTTTTTTGTTTTGTTTTGCTGATGCCTATGATTACTAAGAGTTGCTGAAATTTGTGGCATCATAATAATCAGCTGACTTTCCTAAGTTTGAAAAAAAAGAAAACCCCAACGTGTGGTGGGACTGAACTCTGTGTCTCTGGAAACTTTGCTGATATTCAACAGGCACCTTAAAAACATTTAGAGGCAAAAGATGGTCCTTGATTACTATCTGTTCTAGGGGCTGAACAGGGGTGCGGCTGTGGTCCGCTATATGGTAAGACCTTACTCATACAACATGTGCACCATTTCATCAATGTCACTGCACAGGGGCCTCCAGAGATGACATAAATTTGTCAAGGAAAAAAATCTCTCTTGCTTCTCCTTTTGAGAATATAATAGAAAGTTTGTAGGAAATGTGTCACAGACACATGAACATGATGCAGCCCAGAATTTAAAACATAATGCTTTGTGAACCCCAAGTAGACCTAATAAAAAGTGTGATCAAGTGTGTGCTTCTCATATCCGCTCCACATAGTTGCTGGGGAATAACCCCACAACACCATCCTTCCTTCCTTTACACCAACCCATCTCATCTTCATTAGTCAGCTGGACAAAGACATCCCCTGAAATTAAATTATAAATTTCATGTTAGAACAGTCAGCAGGTGAATAGGCTAAGAACCTTTTGAAAAAGAGAAATACATTTAAATGTTTTATGCCATTTTGCATAGTTACTATATAACTTACGACTATCCCCCCCATTTGTCCCTGTGTATTAAGGGAAGCACCTACTTATCAGGAGGCTAACCACTTTGCCACTACCCTTTGAACAAAGATTTAAATGCAAAAAGGTGGACTTTCTCAGAGTACCCCTGACTGCAGCCCTTACAGGACCACAGACTAGATGGTCATTCTGGATCATATTTTACATAATGAAGCTTTTTTCCCCTAGGCTGGAATGACTGATGCAGGTATCAAACATGCCATAAACCACTTTTTGAAAATGACATATCTGATATCTTGCTTTGTTAGTGATTACAAATTAAAGGATATTTAAGACTGAATATTCAGGAAAATTTTCAGTCTTCTTGTTTTGTGTCATTAAAAGAATTTTTCTTTACTGGCCTTTTTTATGTTGTCTTTCTTTAATTTTTATACCTTCTTAACAACACCAAAACTGTAATATTTCTAGAAGGAATTCAGAATGCAAGGTTTATGTCTAGAATGAGTTACCTGCTTTAAATCCAATCTCATCCTCTTCAGCTTTGTCATAATCATACAATGCACGCACAGCCCAGCCATTACTGTTGTCATCCAGATCAAAACCCTCCTCATCTCCTTCATCTGTTTCACCAAATGGGTTATCTCCGTTTCTTCCATAGCTGGCTGGTACGCTGCTGTTAACAAAATATAAAGGTGAATGTTCAATAATAGGTTACAAAAAAGAACGAAAAAAAAGCAATGGGCTATAGAATGAACTCCCACTCCTCACTTCCATCAACAGAGATATTCCAAATTATTCTTGATAATATTTATCCAGGAAGTTTTTTCAAACTATAAATTCCTGGGACAAGGTTTTTTTTTTGTGCTATCAAAATGAGATCTCTCATAGTCATGATACTGAGACATGACGATCATCTCCTGACAGTTTCAAGCAACTTAATGATACTAACATGCAAGTGAAGCTGGCCCAGATAAGCATGTCAGTTTTACTATTTTAAATACACACAGTTCTTTCATGTTCATGAAGTAATATTTTTAAAAGCATGTAACCATATCAAACGACAAAAATAAAATCTACTCCTTATTTTTTTAAAAACCCAAAGAGATAGAGCCATTATAACTGTTTATCAAAGGAAATAAAGCTAACATTTAAAAAAATTCTAAAACATAAGTTCCATTTGACCTGAAGAGATTAAAACTATTCTTCTCTAAGCTATAGCAAGTATTTTTATTTCTCCTACTGAAAAAGAAGACAATACTCAATTGATTACTCTACAAACAGAAATACACGCATCACCTGGCTACACAGTTCCTGTGTGACTTTATCACCTATTTCAGTGGTAATTATCATAAGAAAACATGGAAACATTCATTGCATTGCTTCAATGCATCTGAGTCTTTTTGAAAAAAAGAAAACATGCATAGGCATCGTTAATGCGATAAATTACACACAATGCAAAATGATGTTACAAAACTTTGACATGTTTCAGTATTTTTCTTTCTTGTAAGCGCAGCCTGAAAAATAAAATTTAGTAATAAGACAGAGTGGAAGCATTTGAGATTAAACAAGCTGAAGACAAACTGCAGATTTTTACACATGCAGCGATCGACTGCAGCTAGGAGTCATCTACTCCTGTATTTGCTCATTCAAAAAGTAAGGGACTGAGGACTGCTGCATGCATGTATGCCAAGAAGAGAGTGGACAGCACTCTAATCAAGCAATCAAGGTACACAAACAGAAACTGCGGTTCATAGCAATCCATGCTGAAAAGCTGCACGAGTACTTTTCAGACTCAGGTTTCAGGTTGCTCTCCATAACTGTTTTCTCTTCTTGATTGTTCTCCTCTTGCTCTTCCTCCTCATCTCCAAAAGGATTGAGTGTACCATCATATAAGTTGGAGCTGTAGATTTGTTTTGAAAAGCAAGGAAATCAGATAAAAAAAAAAGAAGACAGACAGTACCCAATACACACAAAAACCACAGTAGACAAAATTAAGCTTTTGAACTAAAAAAACCAAGCTCATCCCTTTTCCTTCCAAAGAACTTGCTTTTAGAATATACTTACTGATAAAAGAAGTTTTGTCATATACAAAGAGTTTTACTAGTATATTGATAGATTAAATTCTTTGACTATTCTCTTCATAAATCTAGGATTTATCTAAAAATTTAAATATGTGCTCACCAGGGTTTACACAAATTTTTATGGAGCAGTTACATCTTCATCTTTGCACTATTCACTAATAAGATTCAACATTATTAAAAAAGTCTATACATTCAGTTTAATGCTGAGGCAGCTATGCACTACAAAGTTAAACAAGACTGTGATAGTGATATTCCTGTTACTATGAGAAAAAAGCTCATGGCTGCAAAGAACTGATTTTAGACGTGTAAGTCTTGAAGGAGTCTCTTTGAGGAAACTAGCCCTTAACCCTCTTAGTATAGTAGGCCATAATTGTGGAGTATGATGAGCCATTAATGTGGCTCTGCTTATATGATCCAAAAGAAGCTCTCTTGTTGGTTGATCTGGTTAAAAATCAACCAATCAGAAAGTTTTTTTTATTCTCAGGTCTTCTGCACTCAGTTTTTGATCCATTTTCAATTTATTCTGAGCGATTTGCATTTTTTTCTTGAAAAAATGAGTAAGCGATCGTGCTGACAATGACTTTGTTGCTGACACCAGCGAAAAGTCTATTGTTGACAATGAATCTGCCATTCATTATTTTAAGATATTTGTGCCAGTCTGTTTGCTGCTAATTGATGGAGATATGTTTAAGCCAATGTTGTTGATGATGGCATGTAGCCCACATGGACATGCTGATTTTTGTTTTTGAATAGTAAACTGTGAATTTTCTTGGATTATGGCTGCCACCAGAGTGAAAGTAGGCAATTTTCATTACTTTTATTGCAAAGTTCAAGTTTTCTCCTTTCCAAAAATGTCTAGGTTTCTTGGGCCAATGTTTTGCTATGAGCAGCAATAATAAAAACAAACATTATCTGCTGTGGTCCTCACCATCTTTAACTATAAGCCATTATTTTAGTATGTAATTCTAAGAGGGTTAAAGATTTTACAGAGCTCATTTTCACTTGGTTGCTGCTGAAGACTAAGTCTAGAAATCTAAATAGAATTTGTAATTTCCAGAAAGCTCTATGCAGATGTTTCACAAATGCAGTCACCATAAAATCTTAATGCAGAAATAAAATTTTCTGGAAAGTAAGAAAGAGGAGGATAAGGGGGGCAGATTATAACATCGCAATATTTACCTGCTTGCAGCTGCTCGAGTTGAAGAGCTAGCACCAGTGACAGCCACAGAATTCCGCTGAGAAACAGATGAGTAAGTAGGAGGCTGGTTGGTTTCACTGGTGAAACTGCCTAAACTGTCTTCTCGGGAGTGCCGTATGCTAGTTATTGTTATTCCTCCTTCCCCAGCACTGACTTGACCTTTGCCTCGTCTTGATATGGCCTGAAGCTCTGGTGAATACTCCTGAAAGATGAACAGGTTCCAAGCGATACTGCTAACTTCTGAAGAATGCTTATCATGCAAAGTCAGCAGCAGCTGCTGTATTTTTAAAATTATGTTGGCACACTGAAGTCAGTTATAACTAAAAACGTAACAGAAATAAAACATGTAAAATTCAGCTGTCTGAAATATTTGCAAAAGGAATATGACATCTGTCCTGTAAACTGATTCTTGAATTTTGTGCTATTAAATAGTTAGTGCATAGGAGAGGCATTTCAGACAGCTTTTAACAGTAATCCCCATTAAAAAATTGTCCCCTCAACTAGGTTTAACCACGAATCCATTTTTAAAATCTGATCAGCATACATTCTGAAAATGATGACTAACCTCAAAAGCAGGCCAGGCCATAGGCATGTCAACACCATGGCTGGTTGACCACCATTTGAGGTCTTGATCAGGCTCTGTTCTGGCTACAGTTCCATGCAGGTTAGTGTACACCTGCGCATACCTGATATGCAAAAAGTACATTAGCTTTGTAAATGTCAGTGCATTCATGAGAGAACCACCATACAAATGCAAAAAATAAGTTAGCAGTTAGAAAAGATTTTTGTTCAGTCAAGAATAAATCCCACAGTATCTGATTTGAGATTATCTTGCTCCTGTATGTAGCTTTTAACTGTAATCTGATAGTTGTTGCTTTTATAATGCTTACTCAGATTGAAACATACCCTGCATAAATTAATTCCAATAGTAGTTTACTTTATTTAAAAACTTTGGATGTTATGTCATTATTTGGGCATCCATATGATTGACATCAATCTATAAAATCTTTGCCCAGAGTTATACAAGTTATAACCACAAAACCCTTAAGGACCTAACTGCAGTTTCAATGTTAAAGGGCCTATCTGCAGTTCCAAATAATGTTAATACAGCTATTAAAATTATTATTAATGTTAATATATCCAAATAAAACCATTAATAATCTTAATACATCTATTAAAATGTTTAAATTTTATGCAAAAAATATATGTATTTCAACTTTCAATGGAAGTAACTCCACAAACATGTTGTTTTACATTTCCAAACAGCCTCCTATAAAAAGTACCAATGGCAGCGACTTAAGATGAAAAAAAATGGGCATGTGTTTGCAGGTCCAGCTTCATTACTGTCTGATAAAAAGTTCTTAAAGTGAAAGAGAACACTTTAAAAGTGTCACTAAAATATAGGTTTTTAGGACAGAACAGGTCAGAATGAAATACTTAAAAAAAATTGAGAGAAAATAACATAGAAATTTTAAATTACAATTTTAGAAGGGTTGACAAACTCACCTAGGATCCACACTAAGGTCTAAACATCTATGGATTTCAAAGAAAGTTTTCTTGAAAAATTCAATCCGCTTTCGCTCAAAATCCTGACACTTCTTGTACACCTGCAACAATAAGGCACAGAATGACCTTCAGATAATAACAGGCAGACATTTTCCAAAAATCTCCAATTATACATAAAGCTAGGAATGTCCTATCAGGAAAGTTGTCAGCTCCACGTCTTATCATGAGAGCTCTCTCAGTTCCCATTCGGCCACTGATTTTGTGTGCCTGCATGCAGGATCAACAAATTGTTGTACTTTGTTTTCATCAGTGTGACTTCATAACAATGCTATGTATAAATGGTGACTTCTTGCAGGTCTAAATTGTAATTGCATGGGGGTCTGTCTGGTGTGGCAGGTTGATGTTGTGCTGTGTAGTTCTAATCTTTGCTTTCTTATACAGCTATTTCATAATTGCCCTCCAAGATAAACAGAGATATAAATATGATAAATTAAGATATGGCTATATCTTAAAAATAACATTTTTTTATTCACAATAAAAATAATAATAATTACATTGGCAGTTTTCCCCCAAAGCAGATACATTTTTAAATGTTATGAATCCTCACATTATATAGATGAATATAAACTTTAAAATATTAGTGAAAATTCTAGCATTTCAAGAACTGACACTGTGACTTATAACAATCAAGATTTTTAATGTCTTTTTTTTTCTTCTAAATATTAAATCCTACCTCTGTCATGTCTTCAATGTACCTGGCATTGTAGCCATTGAGGTCATTAAGACATGCTTCATACTTTTCTCTTGTTGCCTGCACTTCTAACCTACATTTTTCCAACTTTTCCTGGAGTTTGCGCACCTGTACAGAGGTTAAAAAACTTGACATTAATCAAAATGAATACTTTTATGTTTTCCTACACCTGAAAATATACATGCAGCATGTGCCCATTAGAATTTTTGCATGCACGCGCACACACTCTATGTACATATGACCATGCAACATCTTTGCACTGCATAAGACTTAGCAACTGGCTAGTAAATCAAATCAAAATCAAATCAAATCAAAACAGACTTTATTGTCTGCCCAGGAGGACAGAAATTTGTCTTTGCTCACATACCCATACAGACATTTAACACACAGTTAGGAGTAAAAGTGAGGAGTAAAATAGTGTTGATTGCACCAGTCCATCAAGGCAGTGTATGTTTATCCTAATAACAAACCTTGGGCGACCAAGGGCCTAAAAGCACTGCTGAACAAAAAGAAACATTTGTTCATCACGGGCAGAAGCCCACGACAGAAGATTAGTACATAGAGAGGACCATGATGCTATCCGTTGGGTGGGCAGAGGCTCTACGAGCATACTAGTCAGTCCGCTTTCAGTAGTTTGCCGGTGGACCAACGAGTGTCGACGAGATTGAAACAGAGGTCGAGTTAGCTCTCGCCATAAACCCGATGTGTCAGAATGCGGCTCGTGGTTACATCTTGAGCTCGCTGGAGGGACCTGCCAGACGTCGAGTGTTGATGCTTCCGCATGACGCAAGAGATACGCCGAGAAAGATCTTGGGTGTCCTAGTGGAGGCGTACGGCGAACGGAAAGATGTCGACATCAGTGCCACAGCAACGTGATGAGGTGGTCGACGAATACGCCGCGAAGCTCCAGAATTTAAGCAGGCGAGGTAGAAGGCGGCGCAGAGCGTCGAAGTGGCGGCGATTGACACCATCTCGGAGGACTGCAGCCCGACCGGTCAGGGAAAGTGACTGCCCCCGTCGTCCGTAACAGGATGACAGGGAAATAAAGTGTAGCTGGCCTGACTGGAAAGTGTCCGACGGCGGAGGTTGTCATTTATGGCAGTTGAGTGATGGCGTTGCTCGACACCGGCAGTGAGGTAACGACGGTCACTGACGAGTGGGCACGAGGGCACATACAGGACTTACAGCTAAAACAAACTCAGGAGTGGCGGTGGTGGACATGTTTACGGCCAGCGTCTGAGGACGTTCCTATCCTGTTGGTCAAGGACCTGGTCGATGTGGGTCACAAGTGAGCGCAGGAGGCGCGTGTCGCTTCTACTAGGGAAGAACGTCCTTGATCGGATAATGGACTCTACCGCAGATGTGGCGCAGGCAGTACAGGCAGCCGTGCATGAAGCTCATCTTGAGAAGACATTGTCAACAAAAGGACTGGCTAGGGCCGCTGGCAACACGCCCGTTCCAGGATGCCAATGGGTCTGACGTCCACACCAGCCACTTTCCAGAGGTTAATGCAGACCACCATGCCGAACTGTTTAATTTCAGTCCTTCTTGTGTACCTAGACGATCATTTGGTATACTCCAAGATAAAGGACATTCAACTGCGGGAGGCGCCATACCTTCAGGATGACGACAGTGAAGAGGAAACGCCAGGGTGGTATGCTACTCTTCCAAACCATCACCACAGAACTCTTGTGACAATGCCTGTGGTGCAGAAGTAACAGTGTCTGTGGTGTCAGATGACAGTACCAGAAATGACAGTCCCTATCGTGTCCGAACCGCGCAGATCGCAGCGACTTACCGCGAGACAGGCAACAAACTCGCACAAAGTGTAGGATGAAACAGTTCGTGCGACGCTATGCCATGACAATATGAATACCATGGATATATTTTTTAGTTGCGGTGATCGGTGACACCGTAGATGACACGTACGCATTGATCAGTTGTTTATTTTGCTAATTGTTCATTTTTCTTCAACTTTACCGCGGCTGCGTCCAGAAAATGTCATTGACACGAGGTGATGGCTGACAATAGATGTCAGCACTCACTCTTCTTCAGTCTCTGTTTGATTCCTCCTGAGTCCTTGTGCCTTTATTTAGGATGGTGATGGCTGCTGGCACGAAGGACCTCTGGTAGGCAGCTTTCCTTATGCGTGGTACCTTATAGCGCCTGCCTGAGGGCAACAGCTGGAAGCTAGTGTGGAGAGGGTGTTTCAGGTCCGAAATGATGTTATGTGCCATCCTTCTGACTGCATGAAGGTACAAGTCAGAAAGTGGCAGCTGTGCTTGACCAATAATTTTATTTGCCTGGTGGATGATTCTGGCCAGCCTTGCCTTGTCTTTGACTAGTAGATGACCATACCAGGCAGCGATGTTGAATGAGAGGATGCTCTCAACAAGAGACCTGTACACAGTCTCCAGCACCCCAGAGCTGACGTCGAAGCTGCGAAGTCTCCTCAGAAGGTACAGCCGTTGCTGGGCCTTTTTGTACACTTGGTTCACGTGATCACTAAATGAGAGCTTTCCGTCGATCACTGTACCAAGGTACCTAAACACAGCAGCCCTCTGCACCTGCTGTCCCTTGATTTGGAGTGGTGGGGAGAGAGGGGTTGTGCCATCTCTTCCTTCGTAGGCTCTTCCAAAGGCCATCTCCTCCGTTTTGTCAACGTTCAGATCCAGAAAGCTGCGGTCAAACCACTCCTCCAGCTCCCCCACACAGGCCAGGTACTGTGACAGGGACTGCTCGTCTTTCAGGCAGCCCACAAGGGCCATGTCATCTGCATATTTAACAAGTTTGAGAATAGCACTGTTAATAGTAATCCCATTTGTATATACAGAGAACAGGATGGGGGAAAGCACACATCCCTGAGGGGTACCCGTGTTTTGGATCTGCTCATCTGACAGAATCATTCCATCCACTGACAAATAAACTCCGTCAGACGAGCTGCTGGACCCTATAGTACCTGTCGGTGGAACTCTGAAACCCACCCTCTGTGGTCGGTCCTTCAGGAATGATCTGATCCATAGAACTAGGCCAGTGTTGACATCCAGGTCTAGTAGGCGCTGTACAAGAAGGTGTGGCTGGACCGTGTTGAAGGCGCTGGAAAAGTCCATGAACAGGACCCGAACATAGGTGCCAGAAGTGTCCAAGTGTTGTAGGATAGTATTTAAAAGCGTGAGAGTTGCATCAGACACCCCCCTGCGTGGCTTGTAGGCAAACTGCAAAGGATCCAGGCGATCAGCCATGGTGGGGATTAACAATCTTCCCACAACTCTCTCCAAACATTTGGCCACAACAGACGTGAGAGCCACAGGTCGAAAGTCTTTCAAGTTGGTAGCATGAGGCTTCTTTGGCACTGGTATTATTGTGGATGTTCTCCACACGCGGGGGACACTATGAGAGTCAAGGGAGAGCTGAAAAAGTCTGGTAAAAACACCACTCAGCTGACTAGCACACTCTTTGAGTACTTTGCCTCTCACGTGGTCAGGTCCAGGGGCTTTACGTGGGTTCACATGAGAGAGAATTCTGACAACATCTCCCTCACAGATGGTGACAGTGGCTGCCGACAGTGAAGAACAGATATTTTCTGCTTCATTGCTGAAGTCTCTCACATCAAACCGCGCGTAGAAAGTGTTGAGCTCATTAACAAATGACACTGGGTCATCACACTTTACTCTTGTGTCTTGCGTTCTCTACCCATCATGGTGTCCAGGCCCTTCCAAGCATCTCTTGCGTTGCCCTCAATTAATTGCTTTTCTACCTTCTTTCTGTATTCCACCCTAGCCGTTCTTGCCTTTGCCCTGAACTCCTTCTCCTTTTCTTTCACTTTCTGTTTGTCTCCTTGCATAAAAGCTATCTTCTTTTCATTGAGACAGTGCTTCAGTCCTTTACCTAGCCATGGTTTGTTATTTGGATAGCTGCAGATCTGCTTGGTAGGATGACAGACTCTTCACAGAAGGTGATGTAAGAGGTGATTGTGTCTGCCAGACAGTCCAGGTCGTCTCCACAGGTAGTGAAGAACAGATCCCAGTCAGTGACCTCTAGGCAGTCTCTGAGCAGCTCAGTTGCTTCATTTGTCCAGGTCCTAATACATAGTGTTGTCGGCTTTTCACGTTTAAGGAGCTGTCTGTATGTGGGTAGCAGATGAACAATGTTGTGGTCCGATCTGCCCAGCGGCGGCCGGCACTTGGAAACATAAGCGGCCGGCACATTACCGAAACACCTGTCTAGCGTTCTGTCGAGGCGGGTGGGACACGTGACGTATTGATGGAGACAGGGGAGCAGTTTACAGACATCACAGCGGTTGAAGTCACCGAGCAAAAACACAGGCTGATCAACTGATCTTGTTGTCGCTCGATTATATGTGTCTGCAATGTGCTCAGCTGCAAGGTTGAAGTCTGGGCCGGGCACATAGACGAGGACCACAGTGATTTGGCCGAATTCACGAGGTAAATAATGCGGCCTGAAGGACACTGTCAGTATCTCATAATGGGGGGTACTAGTCTGTTCTCGTACTGTGTAGTTCGTGGCCCATTTCTCATTTGCAAGCATACACAAGCCTCCCCCTACATGCTTGTTTGTCGCTTGTGCATTCCTGTCAAATCGAATCGTTGTGTATCCTTCAAGTCCGAATGTCTCCTCCTCTGTTAGCCATGTTTCAGTGAAACAGAAGAGGTCACAGCGTCGGTAGTCTCCATCGAATTTAATGAGCGCAGAGAGCTCATCCTGTTTGTTGTGGAGAGAGCGCACATTCGACAGGGTGATGGCTGGCAGTGGATGTCGGCACCCTCTCCTCTTCAGTCTGTGTCTGACTCCTCCTCTAGATCCTCTCAGTTTCTTTTTTCTTTGCCCGCCCTGTGTCGGAATGTCACTGAAATTCACATCAGGGGCCTGTGTGGCCTTCTGCCTCAGCGACAGCAGAAAGTCCCGACTGTAGATCAGCATGAAGACAGCGCCACTCTAACACATCGAAGTGTGAAAGTCTGCCGTACAGGCACACACACACAGAGTACACTGCTCATAGCACGATCATGGCAGATCTATCGCCGATTCAACTAGGTATTAATAATAATGTTTTGGGTTGGGATTGTAATAGATCTACCTGGTAGGGACGATACTCAGTCACTGAAGGGAGTGTTATCAGCCAGATAGTCCTGATTGGCCGCACCTGTAGCCCGTTTCAGTCCGTTTCTGACTATCTATAGATCTAACCAACGGTCACAAAATGGACGCGGTATTGGTAAAAGAAATTTCTCCCGTACAGGGACACTCACACGCAGCAATACGGTGCTCCTCACAGTCAGACGTATTGAAGTAACACTTATAACCATTCATGCACAAGCTTGAGTAAGCGAAATTCCCGTAGAATTCAAACACGTCAAAAAACGTAGAGAATGATTGTGAGCCGGGGTCAAGCCACAGAGTAGCGCCCCCTTAAAAGTACACCTCTTCATAAATTTATTAACAAAAGAACAATAATACTAGTAATATCAAGCATAGGGCAAGTTCGTATTAATTTATTTAAAAATTATCAAAGATGACTGTCGTGTAACTTAGATAAACATAGTTATTTCTCTATCCAATACTGACACTGTCTTGTGAAACAGTAGAGTCTCCCTTTGCATTGTTCTCTTGATTAGCTGTGCTCTTTTCTGTCCGGCAAGCAGTGTGGTAATCCTTGCGTGCTGCCATTACCTTGCCCAGAAGCTTGCCCCATGGTTTTTGTGCCTGCAGTACACCAATGATAGTGTCAGTCATATTTATTCACTGATATACAACTTTTTTAATGCTGTCACTTTAAGATTTCATGAAATCATTTATTTTCAAATTTTTATACCTACAGTTTTGTCACTTTATTAGAGATGTAGATTATGGAGTATTACTGTGAAGCTGTCAGTTCATTTTTTTCCGGACTTTCTAAACAAACGTCAAACATTTGCTGTTTTTCCAAAGTTTTTTCACACATTCAAATCTCTGTATAATCCTGGCTGTTGCAACAAAATGGGGAAGGTAGACCTACCACTATTGTTTTGAAAAAAAAAAAAATAAAGATTTAGTTATAAAAAATAGATTAAATGCATAGAGTAAAAAACATGGCATCAGTACATTTACAGCAACCTTAATTTCATAAGCACAGTCATAAAAAAGCTAAGCTTCATGTGTACCAACCTTTCGGAAACTGTCTTCAAAGTCCTTACTTTCCTTAAAATGCATCAATGACTTGTGGTAGTTTTCTTTCTGCCATGCCTTGATGGATGCATAGACTTCTGTCATCAAACGCTCAGCCATGTCTGTGTGCAGGCTGCTAACTTCATCAGCCTCTTGTAGAACCCCATACCAAGCTGCCTGTCCTGTCCCATACTCTGGGCCTGTCATTCATACCATTAATGAGCAATCATTCACACAATGTTCTATTATGGCAGCATGGTTTGCATGAGCTTTTACCAACTAGCTGCAGAAAAAAGTACATATAATGTACAAGAGACTGCTACAATTGTGTTCTACTTTTACAAATGTAAAACTGTGTCACTAACATCTGACAACTTCACCAACATATTTAAGAACAAATGACACAATATCAACTTCTTAGGTCTTGTTCATTGTAAAATCCCTTACATCACAAGACCTCTGCCCCAAAGCTTTTACGTTTTCAGAACCCCTTGGAATTTCTATATCATTTGTGTTTCTCATGAGTGATCCACATATGCTTCCACATAATGAGAAACAGTGAAAAGGTGACAATTCTAGTACAAGTTTACCCCCAGAAAGAAACTTTGGTGCATTATTATGTTTTTTCCACATTTGGAGGCATAAAACCTATTACATGGGTGGGAGCCAGAAATTTTCCTGGGACTGAAGATTTTTCAAGAGCCATGTAGTACTAGAGCATATGCATATAACGTTATATGACACATGGTTGCATACGCGTTTCACGTTTTTCACATGCATAACACACATAAGTCATACAATGTCTTTAGTAGTTAACAATGACAAACGTCCAACTTTATTAACCCTAATGGGCAATTATAACTTGGGAAGTGTGTTCTGTTACAAAAGTTTAAAAAAACTGCTAGTTAAAATATTAGGTGAGTGGTGCATTATAAAAACGTGCATTCTTATATATAAAACATTCTTAAGGTACACCTATATCACACACCCATGCACACATACAACTGACAATTAATCTATAATCTATGGTTGAGCATGTGGACTGCAGAGGTTGTAAACCATTTCAAGTCCCTATTGCTTTTGCATATAGGCATAGTATGTTTGCCTGCCTGAACTCAATATAACAAATTCTCCTGCTAGGACATGTTCTGGTATGGACAAAATGCTGTAAACTTTTCTGACAATTTGCTGATCATAAAAAGGAATCCAAATTTCTGTGCTTAACACCAATTACCTTAGAAAAATATGGACAGTATGGTTCAAACTGTTCATATCATGGACAGAAAACTGTAAAACCAGCATATGAAGGAAAAAAGTGAAAAACTTTCAATGAATGACTGATAAAAACAGCTCAATGTTGCTGTGCTGACTGAAAAACTATTCAGCTATTGAAGGTACACATGCTGATCATGTTTGCATCTCATTTTAGCCTGCAATCAAAAACAGAGCCTACGTACCTGAAGGAGTTAACTGTCTCAACAGGTACACAATAAAACAAAATTTTATTTTCCTAAAGTCTATGCCTAGCTCTTCTGTCTTATCTACATTTAATTTTAATAAGGCAAATAAAAACAAGTAAAAAATCCAATACCCACCAAAACCTAACACTTCTTATTTTTTTTAAATCCAGTGATTGATGTTTGCATTGGTCTCCCTGACATTTGGGAGCAGACTTTTCAGGGGTATTTGTCAAAATGTCAATTTGTCCAGTTACTATGTTGGCAGGCTGTGTGGTTTCTGTTGGTCTCTTAGCTGTCTGTGTTGATGGCTCAGTTGCTGGATGAGGTAACTGCTGCTTCTTAGTCGGCTGGAAACTGATGCAGTCCTCCAACTTCCTTTTTTGGACAGCATTCTGGCAAACAGTGTCCTGTTTTTTTTTAGCCAGATGAGCCTCTCTTTCCAAATGCACTGTATATGATGCATGTGCAGAAATCTCATTTTTTATCATTTGGTCACTGGGGACCATCTGTATGGCTCTCAGTCCTCTGGCCCTTAAATCATACTCAATAAACCCAATGGCTTCAACATTTTTAGGTGTAAGGTTGGTTCTGTCTTTTTCAACAATGTCCTCCATAATATTAAAGGTTCCCGCTGCCCGGCATTTTATTCGCTTCCAGTAATCGGTGTTTTTTTTTAGTACGGATCAGTGACTAAACTTATATCGGGGACAATACGAACATCGTCAGTGAAAAGACAGATAAAGGTGGAAACACTGAAAGGACTTTTAATTGTGAGGTGCAACTTTGACAGCGAAAATTCACGAAATCCTTGTGAAAAAATGTATGACACAATCTTGCAATGACTGAAACTTTACAAGGAGATTCACGGTCTATGAAATAAGGTTTGGGAGCAACAGCCTCGCAAGATGACAAAGGTGCCGGACCATTATTGGCACCATAATTTATACAGCGCCTCACCTGCACGTCCGCAAAGTTGGCTGAGCGGGAGATAAGGTAGGAATATTTTAATTTAAATTTTAAACACCGGTTTTCTATTTAAAATGGAATACCGTAGTGGCGTGGACAGATCTGCCGTTGAAAGCATCACTACTCGGTAAAGTCAGAGGAAAGTCCCCCCCCCCCCCCCTATTTATCGGCGTTCTTTGTCGGTGACGACATCATCATCGGCACGCGGCCCGCTTTCGCCCCCGAAACGTCTGGTCACCTAACCCGAGGTCATCTTTCTGACTTATTGCTGGCTGTGTTAAACAAGTTGTGACAAAAAATGACATTCAGAAAACACTTCTAAGTTCTAATTAAGCAAATTATTGAATCCATGTCTTGACTTTAAACCCGACATTAATAACAAGCAGTTTATGAAGTTATCGTCACCATATTATTTCGCTTTAAGAAAAAGCCGGTACAGTCACAGACGGTGGGAAAGGTTACAAACAATTAAAACACTAAATTCGTGCGTTATTTCGCGAAATTAATCCAACCTATCTAACTGTATATAAATCAGTGCTTCCGGCATCATATCAATAGGGATGTTGATACACGTACTCCATTACGCGCGGATGGTCGGCCCCAGGCCCCGCGTGGTCCTAACGCCGCCTCTGCCTATTACCACTAGCGTATGGTATCGTTCACGATACGAGAAATTTTCGCTTTTTTATTCATAGTCCCTGGTCCTTCGTAATCAGTGAAAATTTTGAATTTTACTTTCCGTCCCAGTTCCGTCCTGAGATTTTTTCTCAGGACGGAAATCCGTCCCCCGGACGGAGAACTCCCATCCCTGCTATTAACAGTCAATGGTGAATAAACATTTAGAAAGATGCTCCAAGCGGATGGAGAAGTGCAATCGATGGTATATCAATGGGTGGTATTGCAACCAAAAGATTCTTTTGTATAGGAATCCAGGCATTTGTTAAGCACTATACATGCAGTGAGTGAAATGTGATTAAAGTATGACAGCACTTACTATCATGTCATCTAGTACAATCCATAAAAAAATTTACGAGGTTTCAGGTTGCAAACTTACAGAGGAAACCTAACTGAACAATCACAGAATGAAGATGATTATGTACCTTTTGGCACAGTACTTGACAACAAACTTTCCTTCCAGGAACACACTAACATCATTTTCAGAAAAGCACATCACCGCCTTTTCTTGCTTAGGAAATTCAGGAATTTCAGTGTCGGTGTCTCTGTACTTAAAGCAGTGTATTGCAGCCTGATCAAAAACACTCATATTTAACCACACATTTGTCAGTGTGGTCAAGATTGCCAGTAAGATTATTGGCCTTCCAAAAAGACCACCAAGTGACCAATAAACCAGGGTTGAGGTTAAAAGCTGTATTAGCACAGACTGCTCTCACCCACTACATCACTATTTTTCAAGTGCTACCTTCTGGCTGCAGAAACAACTGGTTGCCAAGAAAAGTGCTTGGGCCAGGTCTTTTGTCCAAGCTGCAATATCACTCTTGAACAGGACTAACAAATGTACCAAAAGTGTGTGAGGATATGTGTATGTGCATGTGTGTCTGATAATTATTGCTGGGGTAAGGGGGTTTAAGCGTGTAGTAATTGTACGGGTGTGCAGGATGCGTTTGCATGCTGCTTAGTTCATTGCTTAGTTTGTTTAGTTCAGGAGCTCCCAAAAAAGAAAAATTTCTTTCTCTGTTGCACAGACAAAGACAATAAAGATATTATAAAAGTTTTCCTATTCTACATAAAAGATAAAGGTCTATCTTCACAAGACACATCCTGGTGTTTATCAAACTGATATGCAGGTGACATTGAACAAAGGGGGGTGGGGGGGATTGGTGTTTTACACCGTGTCAGCAACTGAGGCTATATTACGGCAAGGCAGCAAGCCCTGTAAACAGGTGCCACATGCAGAGAAAGAACAGTGTGCCCGAGACGAGAAATGAACTCCGGGCAGCCAACCTTCACTGTATTGGTGACAGGCGCTAACCGTTGCTCCACCGGATAGCTGACATTGAACAAAGATCATTTCTGAATTTTAATATAAATAAATGTCTTTAACTACAAAAATTAAAAGAATCCACAAAGACATGTGATGCCTAATGTGCACGTACACATTCCCATTTGCCAAACACAGGATCTGGATGTTGTTCTACGGTACAATCTAATATGTTCATCTTGATCACAAGTCACAAAACAGTGTACAACATTTTAGTCTGAATTCCTCACCTTTTTCTAGGAACTCGCTCCATTTCTTTGACCAAGCTGAAAGCATGGAAGCATATTTCTTTTCAATCTCACTGCGAGTTTCAATAAACTGGCGCAGATGATCACAGAGCTTATATCCATTATCACAGCGTTTGACTGTGCGCATGTATTTGCCCACCTCCCAGAAGCTTTCACTACTGGCTTGAAGCACATCATCATTGACTGACATTTTGACTCGCTGACCAAGCCTAGATGATCCTCTCTTTGCTTTCTAATGGGGACAGCTGAAGGGTCCTGCTCACAGACAGGCTTGAATTCACCAAGAAAACCAACAAAACTGCAACATTCAGAAAAAGTTATGCTCAACTTATGTTGACATGTGCTCACTTATGAATAATTACCTGAATAGAAACAATTCAGACTGAAAATGTCTTTCTACTTTTAAATTTAAATGGAACACAATATTAAGTTAAACCTGAATGTAGCAAATGTGTGCTCTTTATAACTCTTGATTTCCACTGTTATGTCACGCTGCCAAGTTAACAAGATTCAAGGAAGATTTAGGACAATCACTTGCTGCAGCTATGCACAAAGCATTTTCATTTTCCTCAAACCAGTGATTCTCAAATCCTAAGTGTAATGATAATATTCACACACACAAATGGGCAAATGAATCAAATTTGTGAGCTTTATTATTGTGTTGTATGTAGAAAGGGAGATTGCTAGATATGATGTCTGGTATTTGACTTCATATAAGTTTTTGCTGTTTTTTTACCCAGAAATATCTACTGTTAAGTCAACCAGTGTCAATTTCTTAGGAACTTTAATCATTAATGTTAGTGATGATGTTTAAATATGATAATTTTAGGCATGCTGCTTCTCTCTATAACCCAAGCAACAAAATTAAAACTTTTGCACATCATGAGTTTTGCTGCTGTTTAAAAATATCCAATAAGCAAGCTGGATGCTAAGGTGTGACCTTCTGACCTGAATGTGAAACACTAAACAAACAGTCCCACTATTAAGAGCTTTGCAGAAAATAAAAACATAACTCGAAGCATTTGTCTTTTTCTCTCTGAAAACCTCATCAGGTTCTGCCTCACTTTGACTGCTTACCAAAGCAAACCTTTGCATTGAGGCCTAAGCAGCCTGTTTAGGATATCTATTTCTTTCACCATCTATGAGGCATGATATAACATGTCTGAAGAACACAGGGCAATAATTCCTGGCAATGGGGTCCACCCCACCCTTTCCCTGTCAACAGCATATTCTACTGCTGACACAAGAAAGGTTAACAGAAAACACCCAGCAAAGAGTCATTATACCATCCTTAGTTTGCATTCTGCAAAAAACCAGGTCAACAGGCATTCTAGGGACATTCTTCACCTACTTTTCAACAGCCAATATTAATACAAGGGAAAGGGTCTCCGCCTACCTCACATTCTGCGTAATTATTATGGTAGTAAAATGTACTTACACTTAACCTTCTAATGTTTATGGGCCTTAGGAAAAGGAATCTGCAAGAAATACTCATGAGGATATTTTTACAGAGTATATAGTACCCCAAATGTAAATATGTCTGCAAACTCACTGTATCAAGTTGTTTAAAGATTAGGGTTAGATATATCCAATTCTCAGTTCTTTATGTTTTAGCAGTAGTAATACTGCTAAAACAGAGTAACACTAAAACATGGTGAAAGAAGTAGGAGTCACAAGCTTGTAGAGTAATTGGGACATGCCCAAAATGTATGCTGATCCACAGGCATACCCACATTTATTTTTGAAGTTTCTTTGTTCCTCACTACAGCTCTTCACCAAAACATGCCAGGTAATTTGGGATTGAGTGACTTTCCACAAGAGCGATCTTTTTAAGTCAGCAATGCCCTGACAGCTGAAGTAAGGTCAACAAAAGAATGAGTTTCTGTCTACCTCTTTCCCTCTGTATTCCCCCCTTCCCCACACACTGTCAAGCACTAACTCCTACAGATTAGTCAGGGTTAAAAGGATCAGCTACTATCTTTCCTAGATGACATTCATGCTACTTTTTTTTCCCCAAACATTTTGGTCCCACTTATCACCTGCCCAAGAAAAGATATAAACCACTGACAAGCTGCAATCTTCCATAACAATAGTATGGGTACACTGACATAATTTCTGGCCCTATGCTCCTCAAGGGAGCAACAAGGAACAAACTAAACTGACATAATTTGGGCCTTTTTCTTAAGCAGGCTGTCTTCTCCCCAAACTGTTTGCCTCTACTTTATGATGGGGTATTTACTGGTCTTTCATTTATTGGATAATCTGGACTATGCAATGAGACCTGTGCATAGGCTAAAGTAGATTAATTCTTAAGCTAAATATTCATGAATTGTGAAATAAGGCTAATATAAATCAAAATTTTTTTAAATTAATGTTTTGGTAATGTGTATTGCTTTAGAATGTAATATCCTTCCAAGAATTTTTCTAAATAACTACTGACTGGGTAAAACTCGGTGTAAGATATTATTTCCCCCAAAATCAGGGCAAATGCTCTCCAACCCTTCTGTTCTCAAGATACACACCTACAAACACTATGCAAAGAAAAAGGTCAACAACCTAGATGCCAAGATTATGACCTTTTAAACATTACATTGCACAGTAACAGGTCACTACACAGATATGCCTAATAAACATAAGATCCTTGTTCTCTTATTGATATAAGCCTTCACAATTCCTGAGAATGGAAGGTTGATAATCACCCAGATTTTGAGAAATAGAATATTATACTGAGAATTACCTGTTATTAGAAAAAAAAAATTGCAGCACATTAGACCTTTAAAACTTCCTTATCGTCTTAAATTTATAAAGAAACAGACTATAAAGAAAAACATAACACAGTTTTGGAGACATCTTACTTTGCTCCTGTCTGCTGTTTATTTTTTTTTCTCTGTGCTGTATTATAATCAATTTTAGGAATAAACTAATCAGGCAAAATACAAGGAGACCTTTTAAAAACTATTACTATTGCTCATTTTATCAGCTTAGCAACTATGGTTATGTCAGAGTCTTGGTGACTGACAGTGATAAGCACTTTTTCATCGTGCTAATTAAAACTACAAGGCAGCTACTTTTAAGACCACTGAGTCTTACTTTGTTTTGTGGATAAAGAAACTCTTTACAGCTTCTTGCTGTATGAGTGGAGAGTACTAAACAAGAAAAAAAAAAACTATGCAGACCTAATAAATAAAAAAAGTTTTGTAGCAAAAATAGCTTTAAAACTCGTCTCACTAAAATTATCTCTTTTGAAGGGTTTTTAAATATCATATGCAATATTACAGAAATTAAAGGGTATCTGCATATGTATCTAATTCATCCTGCCAAACTGCAAAATTCTCCATGGATGTTATGGCATGTAACCATTTCATCAACAGATTATATACATTGACACAATGCAGAACCTTGTGGAGAGGTACAATTGCCTGGTGGCTAATGGATTAGGTTCAGGGCATAAGTTATTCAATGAGCTAAACCAAAGACTTTTTTATTTCAGGTCTGGGTGGGTCTCTATTCATGAAGCGACGGTTATTGTCCTGGGGAAATCATGTTGTCTCTATATTTATCATGTCCAGTTTATGTGGATATTGTGTTACTCCTGGATATAAAGCTGTGGCAAAGATTCCCTGGTGTAAAGTAATATACACTAATATCCGCAGGGTCTGGACTGTGTGTCATAACTACTCAAGTTCTCCTTGATTTCCCCTTGCCAACGATTTACCCTCACTTCATGAGTACAGCCTGTGACTGGTAAGCTGCAGCCTAGGCAACAATGAAATCTGATCTGTGCCTAGACCTCAAAATGGAGTTAGCTGAATGGTCCAGTATAGTTGTAAAAGGATATTTCTTCCTTCCATAAGATTTAAAAAGTAAATATCAGTTATTATTATTACCATTATTATTATAGATTAGTTTAAGTTAATTCCAAGAATTAAGCAATGTAAAAACTAGACCCATTATCTTCCACTGATTAACTACAATGAAACAAAATTAACTGAAATAATTTTTAATTTTTATTGCTTTGTTATTCTTTGCTTGAAGTCCTTGCAATTATTTGCATTAAATGTCTTGTCCTTGCTTAAGATTTATTTTTTAAATAAAAACAACATACATGCAGTTGTCAACTTCGACCGGTTGCTTACAAAAGCATGAACTTTTGATGATAGTACAAAACTCTTTACAACTCTTGTATGACAGTACAAAAATTACGATATTTAAGAGAACATATTGAAAGTAAAACGTGAATTTCCCGTGTTTCATAATTTACTTTTTTCTTCTTCCAGTAATTCATTGCCAAGAGCAAATAATTGAAATCCCACACACTGAAGTTTGATGGACAGATCATTTGCAGGCGAATGCAAAACTGCCACTGATGCCCCATATAGAACAACAGCACCCACCACTACCTGTAGCACTACAACAAACGATTACGTGTAGACCTCAGTATTTAAACTAAGAATATCACATTTTCGGTATAAAATAATACCAACTATCATCTTAGCTAGTATACTGCTGAGGGATTAGTCACAGAAACCGAAATTTATTAGGTATGCTATTTGGTTATAGGCCAAAATGGGTGTGTACGACAATAGAGGACCGTGGGACACGGACATCTATGCATTCCAAAACAAGACAATGTTTGCGACACACCTCATTCTGGACCTTGAACTTTAGGTTATATGACAAAATAACACACTTCCATATCTAAAGAAACACATATTCTGTCTATTCCTCTAAATCATTCATAAAGTTTCTACAACGAGACCCTCAGTTGACTCACCTGTCCAAGCTTCACAGATCAGTCCCAAATCTAAGATGGCGGTTGAAAGAGACTAGCCGAAAGCGCTTGTAAGGTATGAAGTGATTGGCTAATGCTCCTAAGCATCGAGAGAGGGTGAATGAAAGAGAAAAAATGTTCACAACATTTGTAAACATATATATAGGTGTCATGAATTTCTGAGAACATTTCCGCTGTAAGGAAAATAAAAAAAAAGAGCTGTCATACACGTTTCCAACTGTAGGGTAATAGTGATTTTCAAGCGACGGTAAAGTTTGAAGGCATTGTGAAATATTTAAATAAAATATTCCAACTACACATAAAAAATGCAAGTCAAATCAAGTCCAAATAAAAAAAACGTTTTAATAGCAATCACTTTGTGTTAAATCAAGTCATGGTTAATGAATGAAACCCACACCCACTAGCAGACTTACACTTCCGCTGTAAACAATGCCACGTGCCCCTCCCATCATGCACTTATACAGCATGGCGCCGCCCACTTGGTAGACTAATGACAAATAGCGTCTTAACTATGAATGATCGAAATGGAACCTCATATGTGGAAAATTTTACAGAAAAGAACATATGATGTTCTTTCTCATAGATATGGTTTACTTCTTGTATTTTTTGGACTTATTTTGGTAACGGTGTCAGCTTTCCACTTCGGTGAGGTAATTCATTTTTGTTCATTGAATCAACTTCACTTACGTTGGCCTAAAAGCAAACTCTGAATCCTTTAAATTTTCGTTATGGCTTTGATAGATTTGCTTTTGTTGAAATTCCAGGCTTAGGAAAGAAGTGAGTTTGGTCAGATATAATGTTAAATTATTCAGCCAATCTATCATACCACAGGATGGTGGACACACACACGCAGGATATACTCCCAACCCCCATGCGGACAATAGAGAATTCCTGAATCTTTGTTAACAATAAATTTTTTGTACCTGCTAGGTACTGATGTCAGTTCCTGAAAAATTATATATATACAAACAGGAGCTTAATACTGAAACATTAAGATAGTTAACGACATATTATTAGTATATTTTCAAGTAAGCTATTGAAAATGTATTTTATATCACAGGCTCTTTTGGAATGGAGTCATGAAAAATATGCAGCTGTTTTCAACTCCTACAGTGACAACATTGCTGGTCGATCATACAGAGAGAGGTACACAGAAATGTTTGCACTCCAAAACACCAAATTCAGATTTTAGGATTTATGTTAGGAAGCTGATCAAATGCCATGGAAGTTATGCATATGTGGATAAGTTTGAAGAGCCTTCTTATTACACTGCACCCAAGAGTATTTACTGGAAAATTCTAGTCACTCATAACACAAGCATATATGAGCGGTGACCAAAGGCAGCTTGGTGACTTTCGTTCACTTGGTGAAATGAAATTCCAGCAATAAAACAGTTATTTTAATAATTAAGAAATTGCTAAAACCTCACAAGGAACCTATGCAGGGACTTATATTAAATTACATTTATAACCCAACTGTATCTTACAATTATTGCACTAAAGCTAGTTAATTCTAGAATAGTTTTTTTCTTTGAAGGCTGTGTACACCAGTTCCGATTGATGTTGTGTATACCTGGGTTAATGGGTCAGATCCACAGCTTCTGCTGCAGCTACGACAACTAAAAAAGAACATGGAAGAAGAGCTAAATGTGACAAGGTAAAAGAATTGCATCATTGCTGAACTATTGCATATACTAGGCTTTTGAGTTGAAGGAATGTTATATAGGAACAATTATGATAGGGTTCACTATTAAAGATTGGGACATTACTGGAAATGATGTTTTCCAAATAAGCTTAAACATTGTTTTATTCAGTACAATGAAAATAAAGATAGCAACAAATACAGCTGTAGACAAGAAATATTATAAAATATACATGAATATAAAGAATGCAGTACCAAGTAAAATAACTACATTATCATATTAAAAAAAAGGAGTTTCCAAATACTGGTATCCAAAAAGAAGAAGTAACAAACATTTTTAAAGTCTGATTTATGATACTGGGAAAACACTTTCACAAGGAAAAGGAAGAAAATACATAGGTGGCAGGGCATACAAAATTTATACTTTAATCTTTTAAGTTTGTAGTGTAAATTTGTTTTTTGAAATATTAAATTTAAAAAATTGTTTTGCATTCCTTTGAATGTTCTTTAGGGACACCTATATAAATTATTATATAGACTTTATTTTGGTTTAAGACTTTAAAATTTATTACAAATGCATAAGTTTAGTTCATTGTGCACAAGTACATTTCTTCTGACAGGAAAACCACACTTACCTTATCCTACACTGATTAACTGTGTTTTAAATTAATACAAATAATACATACAAATAGGGATTGGATATTAATCCATTTAATGTGATGTCAGTTTTAGTTTTTGTCTTCTGTAAATACCAGTCCAGGTAATATTCATGGCTGCTAGTTTTTACATTGTCTGATAAGCTGATGTTTTAAAAGCAATTTCTTTTCATAAAGGAAGGTTAATGCTGACTTGGGTAAAATTCATGGTGATGAATTTTTATTTTTTTTCAGCATTTTAAAATAAATTATTTCTTTGGAATGACCTCATTTATCTAAATGCTTGTGTATTTGCACAAACTCTGAGCTTAGCAGATACTTTTGTATTTTTCACACTTATTCAGAGTCTACGTTTGAATTCCAAAAGTTAAAAAGCAGCAAATCGGATATTTGGAACACAGCCTGAAACATAAAAAAGACATTTTGACTCCCTGGAATACATGAGTGAAGTTTTAGATCTGGTAGATTTCCATTTATTTGTATTTCTATACACAGGCAAAATGCAAATGACAGTTACAAGTAAGTACTTAAAGCCTATGCATGGATGGTTGGGCTAATGTGCCATTAATGTTTTAAGATATATAAATTATGGGGTCTACAGACAGCTGTGTTCAGGCAAGTGTTTATTCTGTATGATTGTCCACCCAGCAGCATTAATTTATCTTGCTTTGTTCACTCTATGGTTGGGATCGTGCTTAACCTCCTTGGTGTCAACCTGGAGTGTTGCTCAGGCTTGCAGTTTTATGTAATAACATTTAACTCTGAGGATTACTTGGACTTTTAATCTTAGGTAAAATAATCCCAGACTTCACCCTGGGTAACTTCATTTAACCCTTCTGCTTTTTCTTTCATCTTCTTGGTCACTAAATTATATTTTCAGGCTTTTCTGAGTGTCCGCCAAGGCCATGTCCTTTTGCTCTGAAAGAGTTTTCTTTGAAGTACCTAACAGGCATTCCAGCTGAGATTAATGTCTAGTCACTGTCTTATTCACTCACTCAGTCTTGGTCCAAGTTTGGTAAGCTGATCAGCTGTCTCCATCCTTGAGATTCCATGGTGGGCTGACTACTCTCCACTATCTCATGGTTATGGCGAGGGGATTTATTTTCTGAGAGAGGCCTTAGAATAGAGTGCATTGATGAGGAAAGCAACTTGTGGGCATTCATTCTTTGATAAATGCAGTGTTATAAATGAGTGCTACTCATTCTTACATAAAATTCTGAGCCTGAGTAATTCTCATACGGCTTTGAGGATGGTAATGTATAACAAACTCATGGTTAAGAATTAATCTGCTGCTAGAGCAGAATTTTGGCATACCAAAATGATGGTTGATAGATTTTGGAATCTACTTTAAATTGCATCAAAACCCCTTTAAATGCAAAGAAAGTTTGTGTAAGTAATAAAGACATTCAGAAAGCCTAATTTTTGCATACATTATTTCCTGCATAATTTTATGTGCTATGTAGGTGTTGTCTTTTATTTGTTGAAACTAACATCGCATGCTAAGAATGGGAGAAACCAGACTTAAAAAAAAAAAAAAACCATGAAGAGCTCCATATTTTCTGATAATGTGCTTTCTCTAAAAATAATAAAACTTATTATATTTGGTTAAATCTTTGAAAAAAAAGTGTTTGGAAAAGTATTTTACTCCAAGCTGACATGCAGAATATTTATGTATCTAATCATTTGCAAAAAGGAAGGGTATTTGTTTAATAAAAGGTTGTTTACATATTTAAGTAAACAAAGAATATATTTTATTAATTTCATTATTGCATTTATGCTGTTTTCTGTAACTGTTGTAATACTATTTGTATTTTTTATTGTTATAGTTCCTATGCATGGTGTTTTGGTTTTGGAGAATGTGCATGCACATGCTTACACACTTATAGTTTATTAAATATGTTTTGCAATGCAGAGCAGTCAATTGAAACAGCAGTTCATGTCATGCAACTTGTTCTTCTGATTTAAAATAATAATAATAGGCTTTATATAGCGCATTTCCCCACACAGAGGCAAGCTTGATGTGATTCACAAGAGATCGGGAGCAGTGGGGAAAGAGGCTAAGCGATAATAGATGTCACAATCAGTTGCAAACAATCATAATATAATACACTAACATGCACTGGTTAGCAAGCAATACAAGAACACGAAGGAATGCAGAGATAGTGTGGTGAGAAAGGACAACAGGAAGGATGAGTTATAGTAGGTGTTTCTGACAGAGGTGTGTTTTAAGTCTTGAAATTTAAATCCAGAAATGACATAAACACTTCTTTTGTCAAGATCAGTTGCTATCACAGATTACTATCTGTTTTAGTATGCTTTCAGACATGGGTTTCTTTTTGGATTTCAGTTATTAATGAAACTATTTAGAACTAAAATTTGGACAATGTTATGAACTGGCAAAGATTTGCTCAGTTAGAAAATAGTTTTATTGAGGTTGCTGAGGATTCTTACTTACAACATTCTGTCAAGACTAGATTATTTAGAATAATGCACACCTTGCTGGCTGTCCTTATTCTGCTTGCCAAAGAATTTAAAGGTCACTTAATTTTTAAAGCATAACACAACTAGCCATGCATTTCTCTACTCATGCAACTTCATTGACTTCAAGTCTCAGAAAGAGTGAAATACAAAGTGGCATGTAATATCTGCTATAAGATGTTGACAGGTGTAGTGTTGCACCCATGTTCTTTTGTTCATCTCAGTCTACACCCCCTTGCCTTCTTCCTGCTCTTCTTCCAACACATGGCTTCTTCAGCATAAAGTGCTTCAGATGTAAATATCATGATTTGGTCACAGAGCTCTGCTTTGGAATTTAATTCTTCTACCTTTCTGTGTGAAACACTTTTTTCTCTGGTCTCAATATTCATATCAGCCCTCAAGTCATTATCTCTCCCAAAAGTAGTTTCTGAACCATTGCTTCAAGTGAGGAGTATTTATTTGTTATGCCTAGATTGACTGTAATGTGAATAGCTGTTTGGATGTGCGTAGACTCATTTTATCCACCTTATAACTAAAATACTTCTTCTGGTTATATTTATCTGCATTGTAAGCAGTTTCAAGAGAGTTTCAAGGAATGCACCTGCTACTTTCAAAATGACCTTTTTTTTAAACTTCTGTGCCCCTTTCTTACAATTTACATTATTCTTGCATCTTTCACTTCAAGCTCAAGATACTTGTTCTATCTGAGAGTTAAAACGATATTTTTCAATAAAACTAAGTAATACTTTTTACTGTACCAGATGATTCAAAAACATATAATTTCTTGAAACATATATTACTCATTCATTGTATGTGAACATGTGGCATGTGTCTAATTTTAGAGCTACCAATGCTTTTCCTTTGACAATATTAATATTGTTCAAAGTTAAAAAACTTTTTTGTCAGATTGCTTTAGTGCATGGTTTTGTTTGCATTGTGTTTGATTGAACCATTTAATTTTAGCTGTAATCCTTTAGTTAAAAATTTGTATTTTTTTTTTGTTTGTATTGGTGACTCATGATTGATGTTCAAACTATGCAAAGTTGAAATAAAATGTTATACAATTTGTAAAAGGAATTTTTAAAAATAATAAATTAAAAAAAATTTCAAAGAACATGTCTTGCAAAAATACTGTGCTATAGCATTTACTGATGATTCTGTGTTTCCCCTCTAAATGGGGAAGTTTATACCATTTCAGATGTTTGTAACAACCCGTAGTTTTTTTAATGATGCATCAGCTCTGAGGTCAAACTGACAGAAATTGTGTTCGAGATAGAAGTGGGCCTCTGCATGTAGTTGTCAGTCTGCCTTTGTCCTCTGAGACTGGGTCTTATAGTGTCCTCTCAACCCTGTACCTTTGTTAAACTATCAGAAAATACACAGATGCAAACTGTTTCAGCTGAGTTATTGCAGACTTGAAAGAATATCCTTAGAATAAAAGTTGAAAGTACTTGCTGAAAATGAGAATGGTAAATTGAAAACTAATGTGAAGGAAAAAACTAGATAACAATATGCTGGTGTGCATGCCAGTGAATAAAATAGAAACCTAGGTTTTATTATTAGAACTAATGACTATACCAGAGATTTTGTGCTATTTTTTCTTTGTTACAGACTTTAGATAACTTGAAATGTTTCGTGGTTCTTGACTTCAAGCAAACAAAGTAGCTTGTTATCAAGCAAACGACTGATAATATTTTTATTATTTATTTTGTTATTTTGATGTACTAACAAAATGAATGATTTAATAGGAATAACTTAACATCTATATCATGACTTTTTGACACCTCATGTCTAGACCCACAAAGTGCACCTACAGTAACTGCGTGCCAGCACCTCTTGTAGTAATGAGTCCAGGCCTGCCATCCCACTTCAGCCACCAGCAGCTGAAGCAGAAATATAAGCTGATGGAGAATGTGACACATCTTTTTAACATCACTTTGAGCCAAATGGACCCTGCCAACTTAACAGTCTTGGTAATGGGATCCTGGGAACAGGGTAAGGTGTCACTGTGGAGTGTGCATCATTCCTAATTGCATATGTGTTGTGAGTCTTTTATGTTTTCCATTTCTTGTACACCCATATGTGTGTTTATGATGACATGTAGTTTTGGTTGCATTTAAGTTTGGTCCCTTGACCTACATAGTTGTACAGGAGACCTAAGATCCAAAACACAACTGATAGGGTTCATTGTTGGGGTTGATGTGGTTGATGTTTGTTGCAACAAGGTTGTGATATTTAGAGAGATGTTTTCAGAGCAGCTTTTGTGTTGTTAGGCTGTATTTCTGACCCCTTCCAGGAGGCCTTGCAGGCTAGTCTTGGCAAGACTACTGTTATCACAGAAATGCAAGGATGTAGATATCAAACATGCTTGTATGCACATAATAATAACATACGCATTTTGCTTTTAGAAATTTTTTACATGCATATTTAAGAGCAATATGTTTAACAACTTAAAAAATAAATTAACTATTTAAAGACATACCAACAGCTACATTCTGCATTAGAACAATCTAATTCTAATAACATGGTATTCATACTTTGTGTGTGTGTGTGTGTGTGTGTGTGCATGAATGTGTGTGTGCATAAATGTGTGTGTGCCTGTATGGTGTGTGTGCATACACATTCTTTTCAAAGCTGAAATTCTGTCTCATCAGAAGCTGAAGTCAGGAAACCTCACTTATTCTCTGACACATTCTTATTATGTAAGTGTGATACATGTTCTAAATTTGCACCAAGTGATAATGACATGACATGCTTATTATTTAGTTATATTGATATAAATTACAGAAATGTATCCATGAAATAATTATAGCTGCATCACATGGTTCACACTCTCCCTGTCCCCAACACGTTTACCTACTCCACACACAAATCACCACCACAGTGAAGTTAGTGCCTGTCACCAATACAGTGAGGGTTGGCTGTCTTGGGTTCAGCTCTTGTCTGAGGCATGCTGTTCTTTCTTTGTATGTGGCATCTGTTTACAGGGCTGGCTGCCTTGCTATGGCTTGGTATAAAACACCCATTGCCCACTCAGTCGCCCACCCCTCCACACACACATTAAAAAACTAGCTCAGGCATGTTTATTTTAGTTTATTTGTTGTTACGCCTTGAGGAGTAAAGAGCCGCAAACAGTTCAGGCATTGTGGATACTTCATTTGTTACAAAACTTTTCAATGTATTTAATTTTTTAATGTAAATGTATCACTTTTGAAGTTGTTTTTTTAATACCTAATATAATGTTCTATTGTTATGGTTTATTCCTGTGCAAATATACTCTTATGGTTTTAAGTCAGGATAACATTTTGATCAAAGTGGAATTCTTGGGAAATTTTCGTATGAGATACAATAGATTGATACATCACTGTGTGTGGTGTCTTGCTATAATTATAGTAGGATATTTTCATGATCAAATTAAGTCTGACAAGAAAATTTTGATGTGTATTGCAGATAATATTGATAATATACAATATTGAGGTAGAATTCAAGCTATGGATTTGGAACAAATCATTCATGATTAATTTATTTTTAACTAACCATCAAGTTTTTTATTTGCTAGCTTGCACCATTAACTGATATTATTGTGTTTTCATCTCCTAGACAAGTGATTCCAAACTTCCTCATGCTATGGCGACAAAGGACTCTATACTTATGACTGGATTTCCTAATGAGTTTACTTCTGATAGACTGTTATCTGTTCTACCAGGAGAACACAGAAGAAATGTGGTACAGGTATTTGGCTAATGATCAGACCACGGACATGTATAGGTGGACTGCTGTCTGTCTGCTGAGACAACGCTTAGCCTCTTGCGAAGTTCTCCGCTATTAGTCTTGGCGAGTCTTAACAAAAAATGTGACTAAACCGAAAGCTTTGTATACACTAGCCTCGTTTTAGTAGTTAACTGGAAAAAATCCGCTGCAAGTAGTCCAGTAATACAAGTTCGTGATCAGACAGATGTCAAATGATAACTGGTGATTAGTTTAACTCAAAAACTCACAAAGTATTGGGGGCAGTTGTGGGGAGAGGTAAAGGCATCAAAAGTTTACCAAGAGGAGGGATTCAAAGATTGAAAGGATATGATATGAATTACTATTTATATTATTATGAAAATTTCCTTCTCATATCTTTATTTTAACATCAGTAGAAATCATAAATATAATAATCATGTGTACTTGTAATGCAAAGCATCACAACTAAGATAGATCACTGTCTGCACAGACCAGTAATGATAAATGAATATTAGGTAACAGTGGATGGAGAGATATGTATAGGCAAACAAAAAGGTGAAATACAAGAGTGGAACATAACCAATAGATAAAGGTATGAAGGGATATAGGTAAGATGTAAGATGAGTCATTATATAATGGTTAACATGACAGGCAATATTGCAAAAGGAGTTAAGGATAGTAATTCAGAGATAGTACTTAGTGAACAAGTATGCTTTCAGAGAACATTTAAATGTAGCCTTCAAATCAGAGTGGTGAATGTGATATGGAAGAGAGTTCATCTGTTTAACAATATTAGTAATTTCTTGGGGGAAGAAGAACAAGAAGATGAACTGTTAAGCCAAGAAATTGTCATAAAAATGCCATCTGGCCATTCTTGCCAAACTTGCAGAGGTTTGTTGGTAGGTTGAACTGCATGCTGATAAAGGGGTCGCAGTGCTGCACATGGCAGGGGCAAAGGAGACAGAGGCCGTCTTGCATGTGAGTGTCTTTGTTGATAAAGGAAAAACTGTCATCATAGATTACCCAGTGATTTTGGTAGCCATTTTTTATAGTTACCTCTTTTCAGGTTTTAGGATTGAATATTTGGAAATTTAAATGTCTGTATTTTAAGATTTCCATCAAATAAAAGAAAGCGAATTTTCATTTGCAGTACACTTTTAGACCATTGCAGATGTATATGTTTGTTAATAGCGCTTTCTCGGGTTACTAAAAATAGATTGTGACTTCACGCAGCAGAGCATCATGGGACTGCTTTGCGGCCAAACACTGCGCGTTGTTCTTTCTGTTTACACTACGGCGACTGACAAAGAGCGACATTTTTTTTAATTAATCTCTGAAACAATGCTGAAAACAGGAGGAACTAAGCACTGCTGTTGAGGTTTATGTAAATCGGACTCCAGATATCCAGAGCGGTTACCGGAGGGGACGTTTTTTATTCCATTTCCAAAGCCTGGTAAGACCAGTGACAACATGACCCATGCAGTGGGAAAGACAACGGCAAGTTCAAGACTGAGAAAGCAAAGCGCCTGCAGTTTTTATGTGGGCGATCTGATTTCCAAAATGTGGAGAAAATAACCAGGAACACATATCTGCTCTGCATTTTCGTGGTAGAAAAGGCCCAACATCTGAGAGCGACGAACCAGTATTAGCGACTTCTGAGGCTGAGAAAAGGACTTTCACCGAAAATGATTGTCTACATGTTTGACACATCTGAATCGTTTGAGAGCAAATTTTTATCAGTTTATGTTCCTACACTTCAAGTCTATGAATGTCCCTATATTGCCAACAAAGGATATAGATAAAACATCTTTGCCAAGAGTGTTTAGACAGTTTACAAATGTCAGATACTCTGTAGACCGCACACAATTCTTTTGTCAGACACCCAGGATTATGGGCAGCAAGGCAATGTGTATTCCTCTTACAAGCACCACACCACAATAAAAGAACTGATTGCAGTCGCCCCTAAAGGTGCTGCATGTTTTATTGATATATTTGAGAAATGTGGCATTCTACAACACATTGAACAAGGAGATGTTTTGCTTGTGGACAAAGGGTTTAAAGTTTAGGATTTGCTTTTGTCGAGACCAGCTTCTATAAAAATCCCTGCATTTCTAGGTAAGCGAGCTAGCCTGTCTGCAGAACGGGAGATGGATACAAGGAGGGTAACCAAGGCACGAATTCATGTAGAACGCTTTAATGAAAGACTGAAAAAGTTCATGCTTCTCAGTAGAACTATCCCGCTAAGCCTCAGTTGTGTTGCCTCCCAAATGGTTTTTCTTGGATGCTGTTTGGTAAATTTTCAGAGTAGCTTATGTATTTAAAAGCAAGTGAAATGCTAACGTACCACATAGATTGGTCAAAGATAGAAATGTGGGAATATTTTTACCAAAAACAGACTGAAAAGAATTTTTGGTGTTAAACTGATGGTCAGCCTATCAATACATTCAGGGGCATATCACAGAAAAGTATTGTAAATAAATCTGTATAGTAATTAATATTATAGGTTACAAGTACTGTTCTGCTTCATAGTAAACAAAGAGAAAAAAAAAATCAAAACCGCATTTTTACACGTTCACGTTTTGTTTTTTTAAACAAAAAACTGCGCAGCAACGCATTCGCTGCAAACGCTGGTGTAGTACATGCGGGGAATACATGTCCGCTTTGCATTCCCAGAAGCCCTTGCGCGGCTAGATCGTGACGTCATCTGTGGAAAGCGCCATTATGCTTTTTGAATGACAAATGATTTTATTTTTGTAGTGCTGTTGATGTGAAGGAAAAATTGAATTGTGACATGAAGCTGATGTTATAGTTAATCTTTATAAATACAGTAGTCTGCAAACCTGAATGTGTTGACTGATAAATGTAATAAATATTTATGGGTTCTGCAGCTCAAGAATTTTACAATAGAAGGGAAGACACCCACATTTACCCTGGCCCGACTTGTTTGGGATCTTTCTGATGTAAGTGACTGGTTGATTTTACATGTGTTCACATGACACTGCTTTGTGTGTAAGCGCGTGTGCCTGCTTGTGTATGTGTTTGTGTGTGCTGGGGAGATTTCTTTGATATACATTATTTCACAAGAAAGTTTTTTCCTTAGTTTTCAAGGGATGAAGATATTTCAAGCAGCAGATTTGAAGACAATGAGGTAAGGATTTTTTTTCAACATATAAACAGTCATCAAGTTTGACAACGTGTGATTAAGCTGTCTAAATGTTATTAAATAATGATATCCCTGTTTTTAATTTTAGCAGTTTGACAATATAGTGATCATAGCTATTCTACCTATTTGTAATGTTACTTGTCACAATTAAAGAAACAGGGGCGAGAGAGTGTGGAGCAGAATATAAGATGGAAACATGAAAATTCATAGATTGCCTTTGTGTTGGCAGGAACTTCGCTACTCACTTCGATCAATTGAAAAATTTGCACCATGGATTCGACACGTTTTTGTTGTAACAAATGGTCAGATTCCATATTGGTTGAATTTAGACTGTCCTCGCATATCAATAGTCACACATGAGGTGAGAATATTTGTGGTCACAGATCTGACAGGCTTTTTTAAAATCAAGCTTACTAGGATAAAGAAAGTATCTTCAACTTTATTTGATTTCTGTAATGAGAATATTACTCTGCCAGCTAGGACACAATGGAGCTTACCTCATTTTTTATCTTTGTGCATACACAGAAATATATTTTGAGAGTTGTGCATTGTCACTGTGTTTCAGAATATCAGAGTTTTATGGCTTGCCATGTCTCTCTATTTTTTTACAGAAGTAAAATCCTTATGTTATCCATCTACGTGAAGCCTTTCCCATATCTTTTGATTCTAGGAAATTTTTCCAAACAAGAGTCATCTCCCAACGTTCAGTTCTCCAGCTATAGAATCCCACCTTCACCGCATTCCTGGATTGTCAGACAAATTTCTTTATCTTAATGATGATGTCATGTTTGGCACAGAGGTCTGGCCTGAAGATTTCTTCAGTCATGCAACAGGACAAAAGGTGAAATTATATTTGTAAAAATTCGTCATAAAAATTCTGTAATGAAGTATTCATTAAAGCCATCACAGTTTTATGATTGTCTCTGGTATTTGTAGCAAAATTCCTACCCCTCTACCCAAGCTTGCCCACCCCCCTCTACCCCCAATAAAATCCACTCTCTTTTTCTCATAGATTGATGCAAGCAAATTAAAATATTATAGACAGATTAAGAAGGTTTTTTGAGATAAAGAGCACAGAAAAGTATAAGATACATTTTGTTATAATTGTGTATGTACATGTACCACCATTTTTAGTCTTATGTGTTGGAGTTAAAGCTGACTAAGAAAGGTCTGTATGATATATTGCAGTTATATCTGACATGGCCAGTTCCCAGTTGTAATGAAGGCTGCCCCTCCAACTGGATCCGAGATGGTTACTGTGACAAGGCTTGTAACTCTTCTGAGTGTGACTGGGATGGAGGAGACTGTCTTGGTTAGTAATATCATCACTAAGATATTACTAACATGGTGTGCTTCTGTTTATCATCTTGGTATATGCTGCAGAGACTTTTAAAACTTGTGCTTCATATGTTTGAAGCACACTATGAGTATCTTTTATAAATGGTCTATATTATTGCAATAGTAGATTTTGGAGAGCTATGTGAAGAGTCTGCATAATGTTTTTTCCCTCTGCTTAGCAGATTTCAACCAAAGAAAAAGTATTTTCTTGTCCCCTCTCTCTCTGCTTGCATTCATTTCAAGATATCTGTGAAAAATTAAATCTGATAAATGTTACCATTTACGGGTTTGCTCCAATTTCAGATGTGATTACTGATGTACACAGTAATGTTTGGGACAACTCACTTAACTTCTGTACCTTGCAGGTAAATCTGGGAGGCAAGTGCAACTAGGTGCAGGATTTAATGCTGTCTTTGATCGTCCAGCACAGAAACCAGAAGGTAAATCTAGACAGATGCTGTGATTTTTTGTTTTTTTTTTTGGTTGCAAATTTTATTGTGCCAGTACTATTATGAACTTGGACGCTGCTTGCCGCAACGGAAAAGAAACTCCAGGCCTTTGAGAACAAGTGCCTGAGAAAGCTGCTCCCCATCTCGTACCGCGAACACAAGACCAACGAATACGTACGGAGCACTGTAACCTCTCTCGTGGGCCCACATGAGCCCCTTCTGGCAACAGTGAAGCGGCGCAAGCTCGCCTGGTTCGGTCACGTCACCCGCCACAACACCCTGTCCAAGACGATCCTACAAGGAACCCTCGAAGGGAGCCGTCGTCGTGGTCGTCTGAGGAAAAGCTGGGTCACCAACATCAAAGAATGGACCGAACGCGAGATGCCAGACCTGCTCTCATCTGCTCAAGACAGGATCGGGTGGAAAATTCTGTCTGTTGCTGCTGCTGGACGGTCCCCCCTACGCCCGGACCGGGCATGGGACTGACCTGACCTGACCTGACTATTATGAAAACTGGCTGTGCTGATACTCTGAATTGTAGGGTGTTGTGAATGATCATTATTGTTAAATTGCCCAAATATATTTGTGGGTGTGTTAGATATTTGTGGTTGTTTTTGAATGGTTCTTGTAATAAAATAGTTATAAGCCACCTGAAACACTCGCCAAAATTATGGAAATATGTATATGCTGTTTGAACATTGATTATTGTGGAAATAGAAACTTAACTGGAGAAGGTTTTGAAATCAATGCTGCCTGATTATTTATTTTTTCAAAACTAAATAATAACACATATTGCTATCTTGTCTGTGTGAAAGCAAGTTTTGTTACTTGAATATATTAGAGTTGAAAGAGAGAGGTTTATTGCATTTTAGGACATAAAATGAATCTCATTGTCCAGTAAATTTAAGTCTCATACTTGTTTCTCAAGCAGTGCTCCTTGATGCTTCTATTTTTATGCAAGTATATGTGTTGCAGATTACTGTCACACAGGCTGTGCCAATAACTGGATTGCTGACAAGTACTGTGATCAGGTAAGGCTTTTTATTTTCATGTCTTTATGCACTCTTGTTGACCGCTTACACATGAATGCGCGTGTGTATGGGCATGTACATGTGTGTATCAAGTCTGCATGCATACAGGAATTGTAAGAAGATGGGAAACTAACAACAGGAAACCAAAAAAGTAAAATTTGTAATCTGACACAAGAGATACAATGTAGAAGTGTACATTATATCCATACCTTTATATCTTTGTTCTTTTCTCATTTCACATACTTTTTGCGCAACACTGTTGACAACCAATTTAACAGTGATTGTTTCCACAAATGATAGTTTTTACATATTCATTATCTTAATCATAATTTTTCTTTTTTGTGTCAGGCATGCAACAATCTGGTTTGTGGCTATGACGCAGGTGACTGTGGAACACAGCACTTTCATGAGATGCACAGTCAAATTTTGAAGCCAGAGACAGTGGAGAAACAATATTATGTGTTTCCTAAAGGTTGGCTTAAGCGACTATCAGTAAATGTATCTCTCAATTTTGCACTTTCTAGAAGACAGAAGTTTTATATATATTATACTTAGTGGTAAGAGTTTATCAAGCACTTAGTTATGAAACTAATAAAATTATTTTGTGATAAATTCTTAATGGTGCAACCCCATGCAGCAAATAGTAGACTCAGAGCTAGCTAGTCCATTTCAATATTTGTATGGAGCAGCATCAGTTTTATAATGCTTTATTAGTCTGGAATGATGGTAACCATTTGTGTTATAAGATGATGTTAATTAAATGTGGGTATAGCCTGAATCTTTGTCATGTATACCTTTCTGAACCAGACTTAATAGTCTTGAACATGTTCACAGGAGAAACACTAGGCTACTTCAATCTCACAGACCTTCTTCGGTCAGATGGTAAATTGACAGCTGCACAGCACAAGCCATCAGACACTGTACGAGCAGCAGCTGTGTCTAACAAGTTTAAGGTCTTGACAATAATCCTTTATCCCAACCGCAATGCCACAGACCTTGAGTTTTTCTTGCAAGGTCAGCGGGGCAGTGAACCAATTAAATTTCAGGTGAGAGAATGCATGTCATTTGGAGTACAGAGAAAAAAATTACTGGCTTTTGCACTATGCAGATATCTAAAAAGTAAAGTAGAAACCAGTTCATGAGAATTCTGGCATTACATTTTACATTTATAAAGAAATAGTTAACATATTTTGTCTGCTTGTAGGAAAAATAATATTTTATTTTTCAGTTTTGTCATGAATAATCTTTATTTTTATTAATGTGAACACTGAATTTTAAGACCAAGTATACTCCACCAACTTGAGATTTTGAAAAAAATGGCTAATGCAGTTTTTCTTTGCTGTACAGCTAAATTTCACTGTATCAGTAGATACAAGACCTGTGCCTAAAGTGGCCAAAACTGTGGGAAAAGGCAATGTGTCCTCAGTTGATGTTGCTGAAGAATCAGACATCATCTTCAAAGAATATCCAAAACATTTGTTGTAAGATCATTTTTAAAGGACTTTGCATGCATGCATCCTTTGTGAATGCACTGTAGCCTAGTGTTAAGTGTGCTGTACAGAACACTGGTTTGGGCCTGCCTTTACTCATCCAGCAGAAATAGGTACCTTATTTTATCAGGGGAAGTAAAGAAGGAGAGGTTTGAGTTTCACCTTTCACATGAACCACTAACTGTTTACTGCTTCTGGGGCTGTGAGGCTGAGACATTTACCTTACATATATAAATAGCCAAACATGTGTTGAGATAATTTTTGAAGAATTTGAAAACTCTATTTTGACTGTTTGTGGGGCATCAGTGAGAAAAAAAAATGCTGGAGTTTGTAAATTGAGTTGTGTTAGAGTAACAGACCAAACAGGCTACACATATTTGGTATTGTTTACTGACTGAATTAATAATTAGTATGTAGCATCTTATGAAGAATCTGGTTGTGGTTCAGACATCTTGCTGCTGAAGTACTTTAAATCTAGCATCAACAAGATTATTTTGCTACGGAAGGAGGGGCTTGATGAGTGAGAAATATGCAACTTCAAAGGACTTCAAGAGCTCAGTTCTCCTTAGCAACCAGAGCTCTTTCCAACCATAGTGGGCATTTGCCAAGGCTGCCTTCTGTTTCTGGCACTGTTCAACATCTTTTTGGAGAACCTCATGCACAATACTCTCCGGGACCGTTTCACATCTGTGTCCATCAGAGGGAGACCTATGCTTTGCAGATGACATCAGTCATATTGCAGGCAGTAACAGGACCTCACAAAAAAAGCTTGCAAACACTGTGAACAACGGGATGGAGATCAGCACAGATAAGAGTAAAGTCATGGTGAATACCACTGCCAAGGAAAAGCAGAAATCTACATGAAGAGGTACACAGTTTCAAGTACCTGGGCATAATGATTTCCAAGGAGGGCAGCTGCATGGTGGACATGCATCTCAGGATCATAGCAGTGATGGCAAGGCTGAGCAGAAAATATCAGCTTTGTCACAAAATACAAGCTGCACAAGTCTCTCCCTATCCCTATCCTGTTGTATGGCTGTGAGACAGAGAGGCAAATCCAGGAATTTAAAACCAAGTGCTTTAGGAGATTATTCTGAATCTTGTACAAAGAAAACAGAAGGAATGAATTTGTATGCAATGCAGTCATCACCCTGGTGGGCTCATAGGAACCATTGCTATGACAAAAACTGGTTAGTTTTGGCGATGTCACTAGATGATAGGGACGCATGGGAAAGGGATGAGATTGAGGTAAACAAAAATAGTATTGACTGGTGAATGTGAAAGAATGGACAGGTCACCCAATGAGAGACCTACTAACAGGCTCACAAGACTGGCCCAGTTGGTATGAATTGCTGCTGCTGCATCTCATCAAGCACCCCAGTGACAGGTACCAGTGGGTTGGTTACATGGGCGGGAGGGCTAGATCTGGGTCCAGCTGTTGCTAGTTAATGGAGTGATGATGATGGTGGGGATAATGATGATGATCTTATGAAGGATGCCTCAGAAAAGTGAGACCTCGTGAGAACTTCTTTCAGCATTTATTTGAATTAGCAAGTGTTATTTGAGAGTAGAAATGTTAAGTATCTGTCTTTTTTAGAGCCAATCTTTGTTAATTCCCCAGGGAACCACAAGCAAGTTTGTTCACTCAGAAAAGGTACAGTGCAGTGGCGTTTCCTTTCAACATCAGCAGCAACCTGACACTTCTCGGCCTTTCCAGCAAACTTCAAGAGACTTTAATCCAGCTACAAGCTGATTATGCTGATGGTGAGGACCTCTGCTGAGGCAGAAAGTCTAGAGCCCACTTTTCCTTTGCTAGCATTCTAGTCTACATAGGTAGCTTCGGGCATGCAGCCAAAGTTTTACTACAGTGATAAAAATATTCTTTATATTGAGCTCATCTGTTACATTATGATGTATATGTGTAGCAGTAGAAGACTAAATACTATGTCAGAATGAAAACTTCAACATTCTGGCATAGTATTTCTTTTGTACTTCAAATTTCATGAATTGCTTTTTTCTGTTTTTCCTTATTTTTTTAGGGGACTTAACTGAAATAGGGTTCAAGATAGCACTTGAAGATATATATCATAAATTTAGCCCAGAGATTAATGCTTGGCATCAAGGGAAGAGATCAGTTGAAGAAGATAAACATATTCTAGAAATAGATTTTCAAGCAGGTGGATTTGGGCAACCAAAAGAAGGAATGAATCTTCAGCAAGGACAAACTGGTCATGTAGCAAAAGATGGAGAGCAACTCTCAGAGAAAGCCCAGCATTCTCAGCAAAAGGATACCAAAGTGGACAAAGCAACCAGAAGCATGGATATTGAAACTGCAGATCGAAACTTCAGACTTGTGAATTTGAAAGATGTTGCAAAGGAAAGGCATATGAAAACACAGCGGAGTCTGCTTGGTGAAGGTGGTGAGAGCAGAGAAAGTATGAAAGAGATGGCGGTTGCAGATGATGGTGCTAATGTCAGGAAAAGCATTAAGGCTAGAGGATCTAATGAGGTGGATGAAATGCCAGCAGAGATTACAGATGAAGAATTCCTGAAGTTAATTCAAGAGAATGGAAGAAACCTGCCAGGAGGGTTTCCTTGGGAAGTGCAAGGCGTCTTTAACAAATTGAATAAGGTCACTTGTTTTGTTCTTCTTTAGTTAATTTAATCATGATCTAGTCACTCTCACATAACTCACCATTTGCATTAAAAAAAAGAAAAATGTCTGTATTGTGACTCAGTGGTATACTTGAAAAAATTTCATTACCATCATTTTGTAGATTACACATTAGTTATTTTGATGAATTCAACAATACCTTTGCTCTTCTTATCAATTAACATACTTTTCATACTTTTTTGTAGTGCTATATGCTAGCATATCTTTCCATGTTTTGTAGCAACAGAAAGAACTTGAGCAAGCCAAGGTGTATGAGATGGACAATCACAAAGGCAGAAAGTTGATGGACACATTTGGGGATTCTCTGCGGCATGTGAATCGATTGTACAACAAACAATTTGGGTTTGCATCCCGCAAAGTACCAGCACACATGCCCCACATGATTGACAAGAATATCATGGCTGAATTGCAGGCAATGTGAGCATTACACTAAATCACGCTTAGAATTTGTGTTTGTTTGCTAATTTTTCTTTTGTCTTTGAGCAAGAGTTTTGGCATAAAAATGTACCATAAATTAGAGTATGTTAACACTTCGTTAATAAATAGTCATTCATTGCTTTACTGGTTCCTTTATTGCATATCTGTTTATATTCTGACAAAAGGTCTTTAATTATATGATACAAATGTTATGCATTTATTTTAACAAGTTTGGAGTAAGTAATAAGATGACAGTAATTCAATTGCCATTTTATAGAGAATAGACACAAAAATTGTATGGCTAATTTTTATAAACATAAAAGAAAACACAGAAATAAATAATTTAATATGATAATACTTGTTTACTTACAGATTTGAAGAAAATAACCACTTCCATCCACACACACGTACACTCTCTCTTGTGATAAATGACATTGTTGTCTTATCCTTCAAAATCTATGTCAGTGCTTGCAGTTACGCTATAATTTGGAATGTGTCATGTAGTTCTTACTAAAGAACTAAACTTCAGACTAAACTTCCTAGATGATTCAAAGAATGAATAAGCGTGTGTGTGTGAAAATGTGTGCAGATTTCCTCGTGAATGGGAAGTAACATCTTCAAATCGAGTGCGAAGTCCAAATGACATGCAGTTTGGGTTTTCATATTACTACTACCTGCAAGGGGCAGTTGTACAAGTCCAAGCAGCAGATATATTTGATCAGATGGATACAGATCATTCAGGGTTAGTGATTACTGTTGATGATTCTGTGAATGATCATTTTTCAGCAAGGTGAGTAGTTATGACAATGAAATTTTGTCTAGATCTATAAACTTAAATGGTTTAAAAAGAATAGTTTTCCTTATATTTCTTTGTCTTAAGCATTTTCCACCAAGAAACTTTGCTGAAAGTGTCTTTTTAAACAGCATACTTTCAGATCGAGAACTCAGAACATTTGCTGCAAAGCTGCATGAATTACCACTTTACCTTGAGGTGAGAAAATATTTCAGCTTGGGATAGAAAGGAACCTATTCACGTGCTTGGACTTTGAGGTGCATGTGAAGTTGATATGTATTTATAAAGGTGTAAATGTATACCTGGATTTAAGTTACTGAGGAATTGTTTTATGTAGTTCTGTTTGAGGCAGATTTGAAAGACTAAAACCTGTTCATTAATATCAATCTGTTCACAGATGCTTAGCAGCTTGGAAAACATACTGATTAATTGTTCCACCCAGTTACCACCAGACCTTGAGCACCAGCATATTCAGCAGACACTGACACTTACCAATGAACAGTATTATGAAACACGCATGGTATGTGGCTCTCTATTTCAAAATATTTTTGTGAAGTCTTGAAGGGTGGGGAAGTGTCTGAGATGTTTACTGGAAGAAATTAGTTTCTGAGAATGGTAAAAGAAAATTGTTTTATGCTATGGTGTTCTGCATTTTAATGGTTGAATCTTTGATAATATAACAATGAAAGAATTATTTTTTAGTAAAATTATTGCTTCATTTTCAATAACTTACAAATGATTTAGTAAAGAAATTGGGGTATTTGCAAGATAAAAATGATGGGTTTCTAACTCCAGCATGAAAAGAAATGGTGATCACCTTAAGATTGTATATATTTTTAATAGAAGGGTGTGAATAGGAATTTATTTTGATAAGAATTATTCTTTTATGAGAAAGGATGAGGAGTTTATATACTAATCCCTGACAGACTTAATTGCATTCTACAGCCTCAGGTAACCAAACTTCTCTTCACCAATTGTTCAGAAATAAATCGCCTTGTTCTGGAAAAGTTCAAACCCAAGCCCAAATATAAGTGAGTTCATGCACTGTTTGCTCTCTTTTGTTGTCTCATCAAATACTTGGCAGCTACTCAGTTGGCTGCTTGGATTGTTTCTCCTCTCCCTTCAAAAAAAAAATCGTTTTACTCAAGTTATTGTGATAAAAGAGTGACTTGCATCTTTGTTGCTGACAGAATGCTGTAATTCTTGTCTTGCTAGGACTACAATCCTGGATGACTCGGAAGTGGCCTTTAAGATGATTCATGGCAATGTCTCAAAGGTTGTGGGGCAGCTGGATGACATTCGTAAAAATCCTAAGTGAGCATTTCTTGGACAAATTTAATAGTGATTGCTTGTTTCCACCTGAGTTCTTGAGAAATACATGAGAGATTTATAGATTATGAATCTAAGAAAGATATGAATCTTTGTAATGATTGTATGCATCTATACATACAGATTTAGTGAGGAAAAACTGCTTTTGTGCTTTGTTTGTGATATGATTGTTCCAGAGAACTTTTTTCCTTTGAGGAACACATATCATTTAACACACCAACAGATTTGGAAAGAGAAAAACAAATCAAGTGTTAAGTTACGTTTAAATGAGCTCTCATGGGCAAGATCTGGCTGTCAGTCTCTTGAGTGGGATTTTCAAAACACTGCATATTGGATTTGGAGATTGTGCAGTGATAAAAAGCTAAGCAAACTGGAGAACCCTAGTTTGACATAGTATAATGTTACAAACAAGAACACAGAGTTTCAATGTAGCTACTGCGTGTTTTGATATGGCAGTTGTGGCGCCAGCAATCTTTATGTGTGAAAAGTAGACTATAAACATGGCAGCCTTCATGGGTTGGTCCAAACAATGTTTTTGATGCAATTATGGATAATCATTTACAAAATAGGGTAATGATTCCAAACCTCAGTATCTATCAGTTAAACTCAACTTAGCATTTGCCTAGCTTTTCCCTTTATCTTTCTTTGATAATTCTTTGCAGGAAATTTATTTGTCTTAATGATAACATAGAACATGGAACTGAAGGAGCAAAAACTGTGAGTATTTTTTTCCCTGTACTAGAATGACTGTTTAGTCTTTAATATGTTTTATCTTCAAGGAGATTGTGTTGCCTAGTTTCTGTGTCTTTGCTGTGTGCATTATTCTTGTGGCATGCAACAAGTCTATTGTACTTTGTTTCAACATTAAGTAACAGACTGTAAACACACAGGAGTCATGAAGTTTGTTTTAAAACTCACCATAAAGAAGTGCATTTTTGTGTGTATTATTCTGCTCAAAATGTGAAATAGTTTTGATTTGAGAGCTACATTCTAGCTGGGTCTGCTTTCTTAAAGTTTTGTATTTTTAATCCAGAAGCTCTTAGCTCTTCCTTTTCTATAGAAAGTTTTTGAATTACTTTTTATCAAGATTGACAATGAATAGAATGATAACAAGTGAACACATACTCATATAATATAAAATTAAATTTCACTGCAGATATTGCATTTTCTATCTTTTGAAATAGGCATTCTACATTATAATGTAGAAAAAAAACTTTATCCTACTAAAATCATCACAGAAACTTGTCCAAACTTACGTAGTGTGCTAGATTTTGCCATGAGCTCTTCTTTTACCACAGGTAAAAGCAGTTATCATGGACTTCTATGAGTCTATCCTGCCATTGCAGTCTCAGTTTGAACTGCCGAGAGACTACCGCAACCGCTTTCTACATGTAAAAGATTTAGAAGAGTGGTATGTTTCTATTATATTTTGCTTTTAGAGGTTTGTACATGTAGAACATTAAGTTTGCTTTATGGTTCTTCACAGATCTGGCCACTTAATTGATCTTATATCATTGAAGTTTTAGCACTCCTTTTTTTCACTTAGCATATTCACCTGAGCTATTCTGTTTTTGTCATTGTCCACAAAAAGAATGTTTGAATATTGTTATCTGGTTTTGTTTTTTAATTGCAGGAAACGTTACAGAGACTGGCTGCGTTTCTGGGCTCACCTGGCTCTTTTAATCCTTGTAATCTTCACTATTGTCTCCTTCTTTGGTGACAAGGTACTGATTCTCATAATTTTAATTCTTATGTGTTTAAATTTCAAGATCTCTGTGTTTCCCTATCTTTTCATCCTTTGCAAACATTTGTCAGGGATTGTTGCTGGTATTCAAGATATTTTAAAATCTCAATGGCTTACAAGATATCAATTATAAAAATCTTGTCACACTATTATTAAAGTCTTAAAAGAAATAACTATTGTCAACATATACACTTGACTGTGCAATTCCATGACTGTATCTATTCAATTCATGGTCCTCATAAATCAATAGTTATCATATTTGAAGCCTAGAACTTCCTGACTCGCAGACCACCTGAATCATGAAAGAAGAGCCCATCTAAAGAATATGCATATCATGATGGGTTACAGATTGAGGCCTTACAACGGAGATTATGGAGGCAACGGCAGTCTATTGATTATGTGACAGAGCAGCAAGACTCCACTGTCCCTGTCAAATCAACCCCCTTGTCAACTGTATGACGGTGTGTGCTCTGGCTTATCTCCCCTGACATCCTGATGATGGTGCTACTCCTCATCCTGGTCTTCATTGTATACCTCATGGTGACGGAAAATGTAGACAGCTGAGATGTTCACCAGCACAATGTGCACCTGCAATCTCACATCCAGATCTCATTGGCCTTACACCCTTCCTACCCCACCCTCCCAGAGAATGGCATCACTTGCTCCATGTCTTAGAACGGATTTTAGTCATTGAGATTTCAGGTAGTAACAGGATAAACTATTTTTTTCTCAATACCACACATTAGTGTTTATTTAAGCTGTAGGATATTTATTTCTTAGTCTGTTTTTCAGGAAGTTATTCCAGGAAGATGTTTTTCTTCCTGATTTTTCTCAACTAGCTGCTATTTCTAAATAGCACTGTTAGGTGAGAAAGAGTAATAGTTGTATCAGTATTGCAAGTATTAGAAGCCTGATAAAAAGTGCAGGTGGGAGAGTCATTATTTTACAACTTTTGGAAGCAAGAGAGTTCTGCCAAAATGAATGCTTATTTGATACACGCACATACACCAAAGAATACAAGCTGACAATATGTGGGTCATAATTATGGGTTACATTTGGAAGCTATTTTGATGTCTTCCAGGACCTTGTTTTCACAGCAGTTTTTGGGGAAATACTCTAGTAAATAAGAGTATCCAGCATTAACCCATAAGTATTTGGGCAACTTGTAAAGGTTTATTTTTAAAGATAAAAACCACTTTTTAAATATATGCACATTTCTGACCTTAGCATTTTTATTATAAATTTTCTGTTACCTTTTCTCAGGTTTGCTGCATTTAGAAGAAAGTAGTTAAATCTGCAGAGGTTTGTTCACATTGTAACTATGTGATAGCTTGATTTCATAGATTTCATCCAGATCACTTGCATGGTCTGGTACAGAGCTGTTAGGTTCATTTGATGCACAGAATTTCATGAAAGTCTCTTGAATGTTTTGGTATCAAGCTGTTTGATTCACTGGATGCGCAAGACACATGAACATGAACTGCATTTCATTTTCAGTCATTTGGCTGGAGCATCTTTTCCTAAGAGTTATAAAATATTTATAACTTAAACATTAATTCTTAGGGCAAAAACATTTATTACTTTTTATGTAGTTGTAATGAGGAGCAGAGATCTGTGAGAAATGTATCATTATATTTTATGGAGGGAGCAAAGAGATTTAAGCTGCACATAATTCAGGATAGTATGTGAGATAAATCAGAGCAAGAAAGTTTGATGACAAATTCTGTTTATGCATGCATGTGAGGATGAAAGTGGATTTTGTGGTATTAAAGATTCAGGCTGGTTTGTAAGGCATTGTACATTCAACTTTTTTAAAATATCCACAATATGAGTATGGTATAAAGAATGAGTAATATTGAGAATAAATATGAGGATGAGACTGCAAATTAAGATTGAAAGATGGAGCTGTAATGTTTGTATATGAGATGAACATTCCTGCAAGAAAGATGAGTATTTTTTTTCTTTCAATTTTGTGATTTATAAGTTGTAGCCTCGCTCATCAGTAAATGGACCTAGCTTTTCAAGCATACATGTGTGAGTGTGAAATGGAGGGAAGTGCGACTTTAGCTTAGACTGTAAGCTTGAATGACTAAACCCATGAAGTGTGAGCAGTTTTGAAGAAACCTTTCATTAAATTGGACAGCTACTAGGTGAAGGATATGACAATGTTTTGTGTGGCTCTTGTGACCAATATAGAATGAAAACGTTTAGGGTTCCTGCAGAGATTTATGTTGTCCAGTGATATGTAACACACAATTTTCCTGTTTGTCACATTCCAAACTAAGGAAGAAAACTACATTTTAAATTCATTTGATGTTATCCATAAAGACCTTTATGAGTATCTGTAATTTTGTTTGTCCTACTAGCTTGCAAAATTTTATTTGCGAAATGATAATTGAAGCAATAAGCCCAAAACGTGTCATTAAGAAATAGCATTGCATAATGTCACCTAACCATGAGTTTTTTTTAAACAATGGAAAAAAATTTAAAGTGCAATAAATGGGGAAATCGATAAACTCCATTGTTTTATGCCATATTGCTCATGTTAAAACATAGCTATACCGCATGCAACTGCTGTAAGAAACAAAATAGCAAGAGCTGTACGTACTAGTGGATGTTGCTTATTTTAGTGGTACTCTATTTCTGGCTATTAGCTCTATTATACCTTGTATAAATGCATGTGAAACACATCTGCAGGTGGCTGCCTAAGTTTGTCACTTTTCTTAATATAGTATCTTTTTCTCTGTATCATGTATCTTGCGACATTAGTGTGCATTTGCATTGGGTTATTATTAAAAAAAACTCATGGCAATTGGAAATCCAGGTACTTTTGTTCTAATTTTGTTGCTCACAAACTTTTGAGAGTCTAAAAGTTACAAAATGCTATATATGAATCAGGGTAGTAGGTTCTTGCTTTTTTTTTGTTTTCTATAAAACTATAACCTTGAAAAGACAGTGTTGATCACATACCTTTTTAAACCAGCAAGACATTTTAGCACTATAAAGGTAAACTATCATAGATTTTTTTTAAGTCCACATTTTTCTTAACCCAAGATTCCAAGGACAAAAGTAGTAATATAAATTATGCTCTATAAACTTGGCAGAAAATCCTGCTCTTGGAATAATTACAGCAACACTACAGAAGGTTAGCATCAGCTGGAACCAATTTTTACCTTGGCAAATTCAAGGATTAAAATTGTGAATATACTTGCTCAGTAATAGTCTTCTCACCAACATGCTTTGTCTCTAAAGAGGAGGATGTGGGGAATATTTTGTTTTGTTTCTTTGGTGGACAACTCGAGCATGTTTGTCTTAAAATTCTGGACGTTTGTTTTTGTGCCAGATGACAAAAATAATGAAGAAAAATATAGTTTTGTCTTTAAAGTTATCCTAAATTTGAGAGTCAAACCACACTTCCATGATGCTGAATGCTTCTTTTCATTAACAAAATGCTATTTCCTTTATTCAGAACTCTTTGTTATTGAGATTTGGGGGGTGGGCGGATTTTAAACTAATGGCTACTTATTGTGAGCTTTGGCCATGTACATGTTAATGATAGTCATGTCTAAGCAAACAGACTTAGTTTCTGTAGCAATGTTTTAATATTTTAAATTATTATTTACTTTGTTTTTAAAAGCATACTGAGTAAAACATTTGAGAAAATTGTCTTCATGAATTTTTGGAATGTTTTACAGAATTAAAATGTTTGTGGGATTTTAAAACTGTGGTCTTTCTCTGTGACTGGTGCATTTTCTTGGTGAATACTTGCTGCTTGTAGAAACTACACAAGTTTTAAAACAACTGAAAAAAAGAATCATATTACAGAACAAGAGCATTTTCAAAATCTTTATTGATGTGTTAGTTGCAGGTGTGTGGAAACACCTGTACAATATTTACAATAAGCTACACTGTTTTCTGTAACAGAAATCATATACCTGATCTAGTGTTACTATATAACATGATGATGACACTCCATACATGTACATGCATTTAATTCTTTTAGGCATTACAGATTCTGAAAACACAGATATACACAAGGGCTTTTAAACTTTAAAGGAAATGGGCAAAAACAGATATTTTCCTTTCTGATCACCTCAATTTAGGGTAAACAGCATTCAGAAGCTCAAGGATGACAGCAGTGATGATGCCCGAATACATCTGATGAACATTTTGTCCACCCTTGTCAAACACAAAGCAAGCTGGAAAATTCTGTACCTGGCCTGTATTTAACAAAACAAAATCCATTAAAAGAAAAACACGCAGATTTAATGAAAAGGCCTTAACATATACCCTGATATATACCTGTGGTACTGCAGATTTTTTTAGAGTTCAAGTGAGTGTTCTGTACGGTTTGCAATATTGCAGGCATACAGCAGAGCTAAATGTGATCGAGATCATTTGTATACATAAATAAACCAGCATTATTAATACCTTCTACATGTATACATAAATAAACCACCACTACTAATACACTTCTACATGTACCACACCATGAAGTTTCAGGAGGAAATGAGTACCTTTTTGCAGCTGTCCAGTAAAGTGATATATGTTGTTATCCTGAATACCCATCAGGTCTGCCAACTCATAGGAAAATTTTGACTGAATATAGCTGTCATCTTCAGCAAAGAACATCACAAATGGATACTTCTTTACATCCATCGCGATGGCAAATCCACCCACCTGGAAGGCATGACAAAGACAAGATGTCTCTGTAATAACAATAAGGTATAATAATTATAGTATGTATAAGGCATCCTCTCTTTAGTAGCACTTTGCACAAACAAGGACTCTTGCACAGCTGTGCACACATGATGCATATAATAGCAAAGGTACACGAAAAATAAATATAAGAATGCACAAATTACAATGGTAGATTCAAGGATGCTCAAGAGACAAGCATAACGCAACAGTTGCAAGGCCATATTTTGTTTCGAGTTAAGCCAGGAATATGCAATGTCAGTTCTTCAAGAAAAATGTAAAATAGGTCTCTTATTAATTTGGTGTATTTTTTGCACTTTCCAACACTTTCTAGATTACCCAAAATATAAAAACAAGTTCCTGCTCAAAGGAACCATATTCATAAAAACAACAACATCACAATTAAAAAGAAAACTAAACAAAATAAAAAGACATTGTTATTCTTCAGTTCTAAAGAAATGTACTATGATTTAGTTATCACAAAACATGATAAATGTGAACAAAGGTGGAATGGCTTCAAAAGTGTACCCCTCTTTCCACATACACATACAGAAGACTAAATCAAAAACATTTCCAGACTCTAGCATGGTTCTTATCACATTATTTGACCTATGGCTCAGGGACTAAAAGTGTTTGGTGTCAGCATATTATTGTTATCTGGTGTTTTCAATGCCATTTCATTATTATTGTTGCTCAGCAAAGTGTGACCTCCTTTGTGATGCTGCATGATGTAAGTGTTTAATTAACAATAATAATAAGGGGAAATAATTTAGCGCATTTCCCGACTTAAAAGAAGGCTCAATGTGCTTTACAAGAAAAAAGATTAAACATAAAGTAACAGGTACACAAAAATGTACATAAAACACACACACACACACAGACACAGTCCAATATATGTCAGTAAACAAACGACGAAACAAACCCCTAACTATTATTATTATTCTCATTTTATCTAAGCAGATCATTTTATTGTTTTCTACTGTTTAATGCAAACTAACACTTAGTAGAATAAAAGATCTTTTTTGCTAACCTCACTAAAGTCAACTACTTTCAAAGTGTTCACCAAAGTCATTCGTTGCAAAGATTTACACTGGCTTGCACATGGAATAAGCTTGGAGAGAGCACGAGATAAAGGACGATAAAATGGACGCTCCCACATCTCACCGAGTAACTTCAGAAGCTTCTGTGTTCTTGCTGCACTGGGGAAAGAAGAAAATAGTAAAACAAAATCTATTTATTAAGAAAAAGATTGCAAAACCTTAATCACTGAGGGTAATTTTGGTTAACACATTTCAATACAAATATGTTAAACTGCATGACCATTAATGTTTTAAAATGTTCAAAAAAAAAAACAAAAAAAACCCCCAAACCTAGACAATCAGTAATATGTTCAAATAAACAGGTAACATAAATAAAGGAATACTGCTGTGCATATAATCCTTCACCTAGAGTGTTAATGTAATTAATGGAAGTGGTTTCCATTAGTTGTTAGTTCGTCCTATTTGTTGCACTAATCAATTTTTTTTTTCTCTAAATGTTGCCAGTTGGTCTGACACTGTCATTACAAGCTGCATAATTATCTGTAAACTTAAGCAGATCAGAATAATCATGGCTGGTTTTACTGTGCTAAAAAACTCACATGAAAAGTACCTATAAATTATGGAAAGAAAACGTAGCACTGAAAACTGTGCTTTATATGTAAAGAGCAGGCTGAATCAAGTGAATGATGCCAAGAACCTGCATGCAACAGATCTTTCAGACACAAAAAATCAGAAGGCAGCTTACTAGAAAGGCTGGTGTGGCCATGGAGAGAGAAAAGCAGCTGACTTGAATATTTTAGATGTCTTTGCTCCTGCGGCTAATTGCATGGCGGGATAGCAAGCTGCCCCATGGGCAATAAGTAGGTCCACCCTGAAGAAGATTTAAGGTAAGACTTAATTTTAATTTATTTGTTGCTCATTGCACGGGCATTCCAGACATGAAATAATTCAAAACTAAAGGACTACAGACTTCAAGTTCAGGATTGATTTATACTATCATATTCTGCAGTTCTTGTTAATGAAACCAGATTCCCTGATCTTCATATGAGTAATTTTCATCCATTTTTCTAAGCCTCTTCCAACCCCAAAAGAATTTTATTTGGAGTAAGCAATGGGGGTCCACTAAAAAATTAAGCTTATAAAGCATGGTCAGTCCCCAGACTTTCTGGTCATTGGTGAATGAGGTGTCAGAAAGTGAACTTTTCTCAGGCCAGGTCTTTTTGTGAGGATGATGGTGCTCAGCTTCCCTCTCTCTTACTGCCTTTTCCCAAACATTTTCCTTTTAAATGGATCAGGTACTCATCCAATAGCTGGGTCAACCACAATTTTTTTTTAATCCACAAGGGCAATTACAGGTAAGATCTATAAAGGTACATGCACTAGCAATATACAGATGAGTACACACATATACATGTTGACTACAGTGAATTAAGTTCTTTATCTTTACATACACACACATACAGCAACAGTGGATACAGTTGGTGCATTGCATTAGGTAACCTCATTTAAAATCAGTGCGTACAAGACTTTCTGGAGTGATAGACAAGGCAGGAGGAAGGGTGGAGTGATGATCTTAGAAATAGCTTGAATGTCAGTGAAAGCAGAAAATACACAAATTATGTGAAGTACATTAAAGTCAAAATAACTACTCAAGGCAGCATCATCAATATAGTCAACTACTATTGCTCCAATGATAACATGCTGGCACTCAACACTGGTCCCCAAAAGTGGTTTCCTTTTTGCTGGAAACTTTAACAGCCTATCTCAGAGATGGGGATATGATACCCTAGACAAGTGAGGAGAAGATATAGAAGCCTTGTTAGCGATTTCACAGACACACCAACCTTCTACTCACACCACTGGCTCAGAACACCACCACCAGACCTGGCATTCTGCATGGATGACATTCCTCCTACACACCATAGTGAACAAGTGAACTACAAACGGCACATGAGCTCAGTAAATCATGAGAGAAGGCCAAGATCTCTCCTAGCTAAGAAAACAATATCAAGCTTCATGACAAGAAATATAAGTTCCTGAGAACTGAACTGAAACTAAAAAGAAGCAGCTGGAGAAATGACCACAAGCTTGAACACAAAGAGTGAGACATCACCAACTTATGGAGTCTAACTAAAACACAAGATCACACTTGAAGAAGAAGGAAAGGGACTGACTGAATAAACTGCTAATGCATCTGCTCAAGCATATGCAAAAGTAAGTGATATCACCATCCCTCAGAGCCAACAAAATAAGAAAAGAAGAAATAGAAACAAACTGCAAAATACTTCCTGGCTTAAAGATGACTAGGAGTTTGCTGAGGGTACTATTATCAAAGTATTGTAGCATCTCTTTAAAAAGGCATTTGGTCTTTATGAACAGGGTACAGCTCAAAGAGGTAAGCAGCTTCATTGCCCAGCGGCACCTTGAATATAAATAAGACCCCACCTTGAATATGAGTCAAGCTATTGGACGATAGCAGCCAAGATACACCAACAGACCATGGACAAAGTCCAGAACCAAGCTTTGAGAATAATCACTGGCACCATGATAACATCATCAACAGAAAAGATGGAGCAAATAACAGAAATCCATAGCAAGAAAAGAGAGAAGTGCAAGGCACTAGCACAAGTCAGCAAGTACAAGCACAGCCCAGAACATCTAATAAGTGCAAAAAAAAACTTCAGGCAGGCTCAAAAGATCAAGTTTTGCAAGAGACACATGTACTGCAGAGACAATACTAGACATGACTGCCTGGTGAAGGAGAGAACCAGGTTCTTTTAACAATCATACTTCTTTAAAGTATGGAAGAAGAAAATCAACATGGTAAAGCTTTGTTCACATGTATGTGCAGCTTTTAAAAACACATTTGCTAATTACTGATTCATAAGAACAACTATTTTGAAAACTGATTTGAAAATCTGCTGTTGATATTATATACACCAGTTTATCTCTCTCTTCTCCAAATCCCCATTTCACAAAAAAAAACATGTTAATTCAAGAACTATGTATGATCTGAAACAAACACTGAGTGCAATCTAACAATGCTGAAATTTTAAGCTGCAGCACTCATGTTATCTAAAAATGCATGACAAACCAAATAGGACTTCATTACATATGATTGCATACAAAAATACACATGCTTTTTCTCACTTTGAAACAAGTAGAGCCAAAAAGATTGTTTTTTAAATCTCAGGTATTTACGGCTAGCAAAATGACCAGTAAAAAGAATTATTTGAATATACCATTATCTCTACCACTTACCTTTCTACACCAAGGTTGCTTAAAAAATCTATTATGAACTCAGCTTTTTCATCTGTGGTATGTGAAAACACATCATCATATTCTTTCTCAACACCTTCAGTGAGACCATGGCCTGCAACACAGCATATATTCAATGTACACAATAAATGTGATTGGAGAATGTACACGAGTAAAGAGTGATTAACACCAGGTGAAAAAGTGGTGTCTGTTATGGACATTTTGCTTGTTTTGGTATCTGTGGTCTAAGACATTCTTTATTTTGAGTTGTATGTTGTAGATTAATCATTGCTCTTCTGCTTAGTATCGTCTGCTGCTACATGGAAACCCATTCCCAAACAAGCATAAGCAAACCACTGTCAACAACACAACATACTGTCTAGCCAGAGAAAGCAAAAAAAAAAAAAAAACCTTGGAAGTCATCTGCCAACTGGAACTCAAATGTTTAGTATGTGGTTAGTAGTTGGTACAGCTTGAATGTCTAAAACAAGGGAAGATGATTTTTGCGTTTGAAAGTTGATAATGAATGAATTAATAACAAGAAAGAGAAAAGAAAAAAGAAGAGAGATGGACTGATGTAAACTGAGATGATCAGCAACTATAAATGCCACACCTGGAAAGGATGGTGCTAAAACGCGGCATCCTGATTTTACACAGGCATCCAATAATGGTTGTAAGTCATAGAAAGAACCAGGACTGGAATGTAGACCGACTACTACCGGTTCTCCAGGATTAAATCTGTCTCCTGGTGATGAGTCAAGGTAAGCAGTGTCCAGGAATACACCACCTGGTATGTCTTGCCATCTTTCAACGCTTGTTTGGACATAGATGAAACGCTGTTTCAGCAAGCTACTCTGGATTATGGCTGCTTTCTTCTCGTTAGCTGTCTCTGATGAGAGAGAAGAACTATTTCTAGCTGTCATGGATTTGAAGGAATGCCGTTTAAAGCCATCGTGGAACATCTTTGTGCTTGTTAGAAAATACGGCTGTTTTCTATGAAAAGAAATGTTAATGTTAACTGAAGGACAAAATGAGCAATCATTTCGTATATGCAGACGATTTATCGCAGAAATTTGCTTCCTTTGGAATCGCACAAATCCATAAAAAAGGCATATCTTTGGAAATTGTGTCATGGCTATTCTGCAATGGCTAGAACTCTTTCTTCTAATTCCCTTTTCAGAGGCAGAAATTAGACCACGGAGAATAATGCGCTCCGAGTACCTTAGAGCATACACCCTTGGCAACCTTTTGTAAAATCTTGGCTAACAGTGTCCACAAAGCTATTTCTCTCTGCATCAAATAAGATTAAGTTAAAGACTATAATACGCAAAATCACAGAATCTCTCCGCTGTTAGTATTCGCACATTTTCGCGACGAACTTTCAGCAATTTTCAGATTCCAACAAGCACGCGAGAGTGCTTCTCCACGTCATGTAGAGTCGCTTCCCTTGCACTACAACGGCGCGTCTGTCATCGTTTACGGAGCAGACGACCAAGAAAACACGAGAAAGTAACGCCAGATGAAGGTATCATTCAAATAATTCAAATTCTTTCTTACACGAATTAAAGAAGAGCAGTTTACTTAATCTGATGAATGTCAGACATCAGAAATCCATTAATTAAACTTTGAAAAGCTATCAAATAAGATTAATGACCAATTTGAAGAATGGTCATGATGCGACTATACATGGGCTTTATAAGTGTAGAAATCGTCAGTTTACAGTGACAGATTATTATTATAATTTCACCCATAAAATAAATCTTAATGAAATTGATTAAATCATGTGAAACGTTTTTTTCATCGTTACTTTTAACAAACGTGGGACATCATAGAAATTATGAAAAAGTTTGTCAAAGCCCAAATTTGAAGACTACAAACGCTAAAGAATATGACAAGGACTGATGATAAATGTTTACTTCATTTCCTTTTGTGTAATCATCACATCAAATGATTAGCCATATGCACACGATTTTAACTTTATTGGTGTTTACAAAGGGGATAAAGTCGCATCCGTACAGTCGAGTGACCTCATTAGTAATATTCGTGAGACTGCTTAAACAAATCCGCAAAGATTCAAGCGTAACTAAGCAGATTATATATTATGGATGTGGAAAGACAAATTTTCTAAATGCTGAACGACTTACATAATTCGACAGTAAGTCTGTCCTTTCTACTTAGGAGAAACACTTACATAGATACCTTGTTGCAGCTTAATCATCGCAAGCAGCATAAATGGAACTGCTGCCGTTACTTATTCCTGCAGCGAAAAGACAAAGACCTCAATGAAGTTAGCTACATAAGGCATCTGAGGCGACCGGCTCCTGGGTGTCACTGACAAGCAATCAAGACTAGAGAAGAGGGAGGACGACGTGAACAGATGGAGGACTTAAACGATCTGGATAAAGGGGAAGAGGCTGGGCAAGATGCCACCAACGAAGTGGTCGTTAAGTCATACGAAGGTGCTCTAAGTTTGGGAAAGATAGATAGCAAGAAAAATAAATACATAATTAAATAGGCAGACTGGAAAACAGAGGAGGGCAACAACATATCTCGTATGTCTTTTCTGTACATGAACTATTTTCGAAACTAGAAAATAAGGGAAAGAGAAATTATGAATATATCCACTCAAGTCGCATCGCTGGAACCCCCCCCCCAACCCCTACTTCTAGTTGCAACAACTACTCGTGAATGTTCCAATTTATCATAAATAATATTTTTTCCTTACATCCAAGCAGCATTATTACAAACTTTCTTGCATCCAAGAAGTATTATTACAAACTTTCGAATTCAACGCCCTTGAAAAATTTGGTGTCTATTTTTGACGCATTTTAAATAGAAAACTTCTGATTAATCAGTGTTTGCTGCTGTGGTAGTGGCTCATACTTACGTCATCCGACCTTGGGATCCTTCCGAAATGGTCACTAGGAGGTCAAAAGCTTAACGCACCTTAATTAGTAGCCACAACTGAATTATACCTTGTTAACAAAATTGTGTTGGACCGTAGACTAACAACATAATCTGATTTGCTTCAGTTATGTTTATCAATCATTAATGGTCTTGTTTTATATTTTAAATTTTGTAATTATTAGTGCTTTGGTTGTTTTCAATTAGATGTGCTTTATCCCGAGGGGGTGCTCATCACTATAAGCTGCATCATGGGAATTTTGCTTCTGCTGTTTATTATTGTCTGCTGTCTGTGAGTAATTTGTCAATATTTTTCTTTCATATCTACAGTACATTTAATTTTTTAAGCTATAGCTTTAAATCAGCGATGTCTTCAAAGGTGAAGATAATAAAAAGAGATAATGGCAGCGATACAATCTAGAAGGAAGAAAACATTTTGTAAAAAATAAAGAGGAGGGAAGAAAAGGGAAAAGTAGAAGCAAAGAGATGTGAGAGAAACAGAAACTTCCTACTTGCAGGCTTATGAACCCACTGATAACATTCAACACTGATAAAATCATGGACTTTCGTAAGTTGAACAGCGTTTATTAGACAGGTCATAAAAACCACGAGGTTTACGTGAAAGACCTATGTTTGTGTTCCTAACCCCTTTATTTTTGTTTGTATCCTCTCACTGTGCTGAAGCATAAGACCTCGAGGGAGATGACAACGAAATTTTTAATGAGATTATGCAGAAATTCCAACATAAGTTGGGTTTTTTTTTTTGGTTTATTTTCTCAGATTTTTAAGGATTATATTTTAAAGTTGCCGAATCTTCCACTTTTATTAGCAGCGGGAACTTGTGAATCTGGCGGACGCGTATATTTGAATTAAAAGAAAGATCAATTGGCCCTTTAAAAATTAAATACATTTTCCTTAAACTAATCGTAATTAACTATCTAGCCGTTGTTTAAAGACTCATGCATTTTATTTCCTTTTACTTTTGTTATTATGTTTTCGTTAATTGTCGTTTATTTACAGTTCATGAAATACCCTGATCAAATCATAGCATGGCTTAGTGTAACACCTCAAGTAAACCGTATACTGACATACTTTTTCTTGTCTAAAACAGATGGTGCCATAATCGGCGATTACTGTTACGCCAGGTAATAATGTATGGGAAGGGTACTAACTATAAAACAGTTGGTAATATAGAACAGGCCGATGGCTCAAAACCGTCATAAGGCTGCAGAACAATGCTCAGATATGTGCGGCATAAAGAAATTGACTCGTTTTTAATTGTGCATTTCAGATTAATTTTGATAATAAAAAACCGTGGCTGCCATTTTTGATACTTCACCTTATGAATTTCTCTATGTAACATTTTACTGTTCCATATCAACACAGTTTTTATACAACGACGGAGATGATTTAAAATTATATTCACTAGTATCAGTTTCTTGCCAGGTCTTGAAGTTATCTGATTGTTTTTCATACAATATTAAACAGAAATGAACTTTTATTTCCTCCCAAAGCAATTTTACTAAAACGTTATTTAGGGTTAACCTTAAGTTTTCCATATTTCGTACCCTTCTTACATATGTACCACTATTACTTTGATGTTATGTCAACATTTATGGCATCTACTATTGTTTATTTTTGCTGGAGATACAACTTTTTTGGTAATTTTTAGCAAATCAGTAGAAAAAAGAACTATAATCGATGAGAGAACTAGAGAGAGAGAGAACAGAAAGAGAAAGAAACTGAATAGAAAAGACTATGTGGAGCTGTGAAAGCTGTGAAAGCTGGTTAAGAGAAACTAACATCATTCTCGTCGTAGCATAAACGCAGACCATTACCATCGCGATATGTCATATGCTGATAAGTAAAGTGTAGAATAAAATAAATGAGTACGCAGACATACACGGAAATACATGAGGATATCTATTTATTTATTTTTAAGTGCAAAAAACTCGGGGTTTGAGATATTAAGTTTATGTCGTTCATTTGGGTACTAAGCCAAAAAAAAAAAAAAAAAACAGTCTCAGCCCGTAGGTCTCACACCTTAAAGAGAAAACTATAGTTTTAGAAAGGATAACGAAACATAAGTTCGGAGTTTATTTATGCGCTGGACTAGTATTTTGTGTGTGTGTCATGTTTACCAGGAGGCTAAGATGTTAAAAGCCGGGGTAACCAGAAAGTCCTTGGACAGCATTCCCTCGGCCGCGAAACCTAGCTTCAGAGACATTGTAAGATCTGACGTATTGCGTTTCTTAATGCGTTTCATATGTCTTTTCTTAAGATCGATCATTTGGTGCAAATTTTCATTATGTCTTTTTGCCCTTGATTGTCATGTACTTTTTAGAGCTCACTTGGCTAGTGGCGGCAAGACTATGCACACACTAGACATCTTGCTGTACGTTCATGGCATCAGTTCATTTTTGGCTTACATGTTGCATTCCACCCATTTTATAACAGTAGCAGACAAGGGCGCTACAAACATCGATTACAGACAGCTGAAGTTTGTCGCAAGCGAAACTTGACACGTAAAGGATAAAAGAGCGGTGACCTAAAGCCTGTTATTTTCAGATTTGTCAAGATCCGGACCTTTCGGATGACTTCGTACAGCTGCAGTCACAGATACAGAGAGAGTCAACTGCACACAGAGGCACACATCGGTATTCAGAGATACCGATGGGGGTATATGATAACAGAGGCACACATCGGTATTCAGAGATACAGCCATTTACGAAGCAATACAGAGAGACGTGGCCAGGAACATCAACAGCAGAGTCGATTAGCCCAACGAATGGTCGACGTTCAAGCATAGTGTCAGTATGAAAGCGATTATGTAGGTTTGATTGAAAGCAAACACCTATGTGGCTTGAAAATTGCAATACAAAATTTCATAAGATTACCAGGCCTTACACTAAGCCCTGTAACTCCCTGGGGCAGTAATTATTAAGGGAGGGTAAGTTGTTACCCTGGGGCAACGTAGGAAAGTCAAGGGCTTGTGTCACTAATAAAGCGGTGTCCACACACCACAGACCCAGATTTACCTTTGGAACTGTAGCTTTAAACCAATGTCACAGATGACCTAAAGTAAAGGAATATAAAGCAATGTTTACGGAATCTTCAGCCCCACTTCGCAACTTTGTAGACAAGATACATGCCCTTTGTTTTCCCACTTTGCCCCAAGGCAACGTTTCACTTGGGTTGACAACTAGAGTTCATTCAATGATTTCCTCATCTTCACCAGAGATGGAATATCCGAGGCGTGTCTCCATAATTAAAGACTTTTTGTATACAAACATATCATTTAACTGTCCAAACCTCTTTACCCATTTTTCTTCGGACTCTTGGGATCATCGTTGAAATGACTGCACCTTCTGGTTGCCTTTTTTTTTAAAAAAAAAAAAAGAGACTGCGCCTAACTGGCATGGTTTGCGATTTTGAGATGCCTTGATTTGAAAGATTTAGATATTTCCAGATGAATAACGTTTGCATCGTTGAATCAGCCATTTTCTGGACTGAACTGTCTGCATCCTGTTTGTCTGTGGCATCTAGAAGTGGGGCATGGGGATAGTCCAAGCTGCATCCTGTTTTTCTGTGGCATGTAGATGTGGGACATGCTTGGATGTTGATAGTTTCAGCTTCCTTACTACCTTCAGTGATCTTCGTACTTGTGTGTATATCAGTGCTGGTTCACCCGTCAGTGCCTATTATGCTATGTCTGGGGCAGTGTTGTTTTGAGGTTCTATTTGGCGCGGGCGTGGTGGCTACGTAGCCTACTTGTATATTGGAAATCTATCAAGGTGTGTGAGTTGCTTACAGATGCTTTTTTATTTGGGCAGAGTATTCCAGTAAACAGTGGAATGAACCCAAATAGGTAATTCTGTTAAGTTGCATAAATGGTTTTTCAGTTCCATCCACAAAACTGGTGATGAATCAAGCAGCTAATTCATCCTTACAACTAGCCTGCGATAGCATCCAAAAGTCAATTTAACAATGCACAAGAAATGTCAAAACAAAAATAGAGAAAAAGTTATTCCTTTAGAACCAAATTAGATCGTTTCTTCATATTCAAAAATTTTTTTTTAAAAGACGTCATACATATCTTTCAGTTCAATGCAGACGAAGCAACAGTAACATTTTGCCTTAACGGTCATTCACGTTGGGCTGTGAATCTACCAGCACAATAAGTGCCCCGATACACTAACATCATTGATAAGTAGCAGAATTGTGAACGTGACAACCGATAATGCACACCTGGGCAATGTAATAGTCAGCCAATGACTTGCGAGAATCTCTAACCCATTGTCCCAGCAAAACACCCAAGTTTAAATTCTTCTTTGGTTATAATTAGTTCAAAAGTCTTAAACAAATTCTCTTCTGTCATAAAACGGGAAGCCAAAGATTTTAAGCATTCAGAACTAGCGATATTGGTATAGTCTTTGCTTACACCTCTTATATTCCAGTCACCCCCAACACAAATAACTCTAACCCAATCCTGTTTGAAGTAGAAAAAAAGAAGCAAGCAAACAAGCAACAAATACTATTTCCCATTATTAGGTGCACTAGCAGTATACGTCAATGTCTTATTGGATTCGACTTATATTACTTTCAGGTTGCAATAATCAGAGTACTAGATATGTCACTGTCTCATGCTACAATGTTGCAAAGTTTTTTTGTGACTCATGGTTTCAGATACTTTGATTCATCCCCTGTAAACACTTTGGAGCAACCGCAACATCACTCCTCGCTAAAGGAACCATACATGAATTATCACGTAAACAGTAATAATAGTCCTCACTCCCATTCGACTGGAGTCTCAAGAAACAAAAGATCCCCGCAAGAATACTTAAGAACCCCAGAAACCACGAAACACGACGAATCCAGAAAGTTCTCTTTAGACAGTCCCTTCATTGCAACGAAAAATTCGAAGTTTCAGAACGCAAGGGAACACTTAGGTTCTATAGAATTACAGGCATCTCCACAAAACGTCGATAGCGCAAATTCAGTGATTAGCGAAAATAAGACAGCCAGCCATAACAAGCCTACTGAATCCGGAAGAGAGAGTTTTGACGCAGGCTTGATGATGAAGAAAGATGTACCCTATCTGTCATTTCAAAACAAGAAGTCTTCCGAACATGATTATAAGATGGTCGTTCAGGCTTTGAGGGACTACTGGAGGAAAAAGGATCTGGCTGAGCTCCAAGCATGGTCCCTAAAAGGTCACGAGGGTGGTCGTCCGAAATTCTTTACCATGCGTTCTAAGACCTGCTCTCCAAACACATGCCAAAGCCGGATTGATAACTCTGCAACAAGTAGACAATTAAGATTTCAGAAAGCTTCTAGTGTTCCATGGGGTTCTAAATGTCATATATCTCGAGATATACCACGATGTTCTTCTCCAAAACCCTGTCGATGCTTAATTGACAACTCTACAGCAAAGAGCCTTCAAAAAACCTTCAGCACCCCCACCCCTGACAGCCCAAAATGCGACCAATGTTCAGCTTTGTCCTCCAAGTCTTCAACATATCGAGGGGAAAAAACTTTGAAAATGTCCACTACTGACAGTCCATGCTCGTGCACTATTTGTGAGAACGCGTCGCAAAGACGTTCTCCAGAATTTGACAGACGCCTGATTAACGAATCTCCAATACAAGTTACTAGCGACGTTTCTCCAAGCACGCACTATTTACCGTCCAAAAGTAGTTCTTCATTATCCTCCCCGAGTTTGATTCATATGTGTGTGAAAATGGACACGACACTCACGAGTTCTGTATCAGAGAGTTCGGAATGCCTTGTTGACACTTCTCCTACACGTCGAGTAAGTAGTCTTCTCAGAGCTTTCAGCCACAGCACGGTTCTTCCGGATTCACCAGAACGATCTTCTCCAGAATTCCGCAATCGTCAACGCAAATTTCACAAGCGTTAGGATGTGCCACAGAGTTCTTCAAAATCCTGCCGGAAAACTTCAGATATCTCCCTTCCAGATAAAAGTTCTAATTTTTGCAGAACTTCCTCTTAAACCTTCTTCGAGAAGTCTCCAGCACGGAATGTCTTCAGTGTCACCCGTCGAGACTCGTCTCCAACTTGTCTTCAAATGGTGCCCAACAGACCAAGCCGGCAGAGAGATATGGAAGGGACCCATGCGCCGAGTCATTGGTACCTGACACAAATCGGTTTACCCATGCCTCTGACAAAACGCTTTTCAAACCCTGTTGCTGCTGATCACACTCATGGCAACACACTAAAAGGCGTTATTAATGCGATGCTAATTCTACAACAATGTGCCTATTCTTTGGAACTGGCACTATTGCAAGCGTTCCCAAACAAAATCGCACATAGCCTGAGCTGGACTGTCAGATATATCCATTGCTAAATATACATTTTGTGGACAATGAGCAGTTGCAGGCGACCCATTAATAAAATAATATGGGAAAAGGATTCGTAGGAATTGTCGTCTATTCGATTGGATTCTGACTTCAGTAATGTAAGACTGTCGCTGTTTTTAGCACTTGAGTCTACATGCCTGCTTAGAAAGACCTGCGAAAAACGCATATCTTTAGTTCTTTGATAACAGTTTTATTCCACTCATGACCATTCGTCATCTTGTGTATTAGTTACACAGACGATAGTATTCGAAAGCACAGTGGCAAACAGGACATACAGGAGAATGTTGTGAATTATATCTATTTCACCCTGAAATTCTTGTGGTATTTTAAGCTCCTTTACTTATGTGAGGCAGTTGATACTGAGGTTGACTTGTTTGCTGTAAAAGTTTATCAGTCTCTCTCTCTATATATATAATACGATTAATAACAGAATATATTTAATATCTCAGCAGTTAAAGCCATTGCAGCTGTACGTGTATGTTTGTATTACCTGAGGTCTACATTATACAGAATACGATGTGTTATTTCGAGCTATTCCACAAGGGGTTTTTTTTTTTTTTGTCGTGCTGATGTCATTTAAAGCTAGCAATTAACGGACAGCAGAAAATATGATCACGCCGTGTCCTTATTTGTTTTAAACGTGCAATGTGGTTACAAAATTAAAGTGCCAATTAGAACCTCTTTCAGATAAGGTTTTGGGACTGTTACTGCTTACATCACTGGCCATAAGGAGGAGGGCAACAGTAGGTCATGAAAAAATATCTCTCTTCCAGTTGTATGGTACCGTTCCAGAATAAACACAACTGTATAGACCCAAAGATATTCCAGGCTTTAATGTTTAAAAAAACATAGATTTGTTTTGAAGGACTAAGGTGTACATTCCTCCTAATGCTTGGGTAAAACTCGGTACAAGATAATATTTCCCAGAATTTTGGTATATTCCGTTCTCGAAATATACATCTACAAACATCACCTTACATACATAGAGGTCAAAATTGCTATGCCATATTAGTATATATTTCATCCCATCTCTCACACTGACTAAAAATCCGTGCACTATCCTCATGTCTGTTGAAATCTTTTTGTAAGTGGCGTTGTTTGTAGGGGTGTATCTCGAAAAAGGAAGGGGAACTTTTTAGAAAGAGTATCTTGATTGATACATATTCCTTTTGCTTTAAAAATATAAGATGAAATGCTTTGAACGGAAAGACATGCTGGAAGTCGGGAAAACAAGTACGTGTTACAGAGGGATTTAAATTAATTGTACTGGATACAATGTTGTTAAGATGAAAAATAATATAATAATACATGCAAATCTTTATGGTATGGCGCACGTTTCAGAGGCATAAAATGCAAAGTAATACGAAAAAAACAAACAAGCAGCGACAGCAAACCGCGATTCTTCTACTTTCGTGTAGTCCACCGTGGCACCGAAGCAGCTGACAGACGAATACATGTCCGCTTGCGGCGACGCTAATGTGAGATGGGGCCTTGTGGATGAAGCTTGCGACGCTTGCATTCATTTTCCTCGCCGGTGTATATTTACACATATGGTGGACGGGCCTCCTCCTTACTATAACGCGGTGCGGGAAATATCGTGCAAAAATATTTAGAAAAACTCGCACTCTAGGCTATCTCTTTGTTCGTAGGCCATGCCTTTGTTTTTTTATGATGTCCAGCTAACCTTGTTGTCTGCAGGAGACCTCTGGTCAAAGTATTTTTCACCCACCGAGAGAGGTCTTTAAAAAAAAAATTCGTTGGTGCGAGCGGACGCGAGGTGTGTACATAGCAGCGATGCCGCTAAGGCAACGTTTGTGAGAATGCCGAGAATGATGGGCAGAAAGGAGGGCGGGTAGGAGAGGTTTAAAGTAACATGCATTCGTACCCCATCGGAAAGTAATGCCCTCACCTGCTCTTAAACCACAATGACCTTTAACTGCTCTATAACAGCTGACAACTACTTTGTTTCGAAGGATAACGCGGACTGGCACTGTACAGAAGCAAATTGCTTTAGCTGAAAGTAGAGAGGAACGGCAATCACAATTAAATCATGAGAAAAATAGTTTATTTGCAAGGGTTTTTCTAGTGTGGAGGGTTTTTTTTTTGTTTTTTTTTTTTGTTTTTTTGTTTGTTTTTTTTTTGCATAAAAGAAGGATACAGCAGTTTTACTTTTTGCATTGCTGTTTGTCTTTTAGATACATGTATTACTGGAGTAGTTCCTCATGTGATTGCAATTTGCTGTTTGGTAGTGTTTGTCATCAGCAGTAGATATCGCCGTAGTTATTTTAAATCAAAAACTTTGAAATTTTAGCTTACAAAGGAAGTGACAAACAATTTTTTAATTGTTCGCTGACTATAGAGTTTGTGTATGTGTACGTGCGTGCGCCCGGCTGTTTCTTTCTCAGTACGTTTTTATCTCTCTCTGTGTGTGTGTGCGCGCATCTATACCTTCCTGCCTCTTTTCCTCGGAGTTTGCTTTAGGTTAGTCATTATGCCTATCAGAGAGTTGGTCTTCTGTGTAGGACAAAAGTTTTGCGTCGGTAGCGCTCCGGGTAACTGCAAAAGCGAAGTTCAATTACTTTAACCTGGTTGGTGTGTAGCGTTTCACCTGAGCTCTTTACCTAGAGATGAAATGATCGTACCTGGGTAAAACCCTGAGCCAGATAGAAAAAAATACGTATGGGACGAGTCATCTGAACTCAAATCCCTGAGATCCTCGCTGTACCACTGCTCAAACGGAATATCCCAATTTATTAACTGCGACGGTAAAAACGATTTCATCATTTGTGCGCACATAGAGTAAGACAGACGGACAACCATGCATTTAGACAGCAGGCACACCTGAAATGCTATAACTTTTCCAGTGATTTGTGTTTTTGTTTCAAGCATAATGGTGTTAAAATGTAATGAAATTAGAGACTTTCTTGGCAAAGAAATGCCTGGCGCAAGCTGTGGTCAATTAAGAGCAGTCATTAGTGGAGCTATCACAGACAGTATTGTCTGCCTCCCACGAACTTGTATTACTGGACTGCTTGCAGACTTTTCTTTCCCTAGTTAACTACTAAAAGGAGGCTGTTGTATACAAAGCTTCCGGTTTAGTCACATTCATTGTTTAGGCTCGCCAAGACTAACAGCTGAGAACTTCGCTAGATGCTAAGCGTTGGTCTCGGCAGACAGACAGCAGTCCACCTATACATGTCCGTGATACCTCCATCATCCTCTGCCTGAGTACTGTCGCGGAAACCTAAGGCCCAGAATCTATGAGATCTTAGGCTGTTGGATGAAGTAACTCCCACAGACACTCACGTGTTCCATCTGCGGATGCGTGTGTGCTGGTGTCAGTTGTAATCGTACGCGCCACGCGAAACCTATTGCTTTGATCGTCGGCGATAGGATCAGTCGCATCTAAACATCACTTAGCGAGGATTTCCTCACACATTAGAGGTTGTCCATGCCTGTGGCTTGTGATTTCACTCGTGTTTTTGCTCACATATACTTCCTGTGCCTGGCTGTCTCTTCTCTATTTAGGATGGACCAGGCTATCGAGTCATCTGACCATAAATATAGATGGAAAAAATAATCTAGGGAATGAACAGCCAAGCATGCAAGCAGCCATGCACACGTCAACCGGCGTAGAGGACAAGGGGAAGCAGTGGAAGAAGAACGGAAAGAAGCTGAAAGACTGAGAGTGTGATGGTTGTAAAGCTGGTAAAGCATTAGCTCGTGCAAAGACACAAACAGACGGACGTGAAGAGTTTTGCTTGAGGCGTATACGCCTCATTTCTATAACTAGAAGAAAAGTAAACTTCAAGCTTTCCCCTGTTTATCATAGTGTGAAATTAAAAATTTCTAGATAACTGACGTAAATATACGGAGTCAGACATATAAAGTGGCAACAGCAAAATGGAGGGGTAGGCTCATTTTTGTAGTCTTGAGCGTCATCATCGTACATTAAAGGTGAAACGAATGACACTTGCGTATTTTGTTTATTCAACAATTTATTTAAATAATTAATTTAGAGAGAGAGCTTTACCATAATTTTATCACACACATATATTTATACAAAACACCAAGACGATTAACAGGCTACACACCCACATCCACACCCCCATCACACCTTTCACTCTCCTTCCCATCAGCACAACCTCTATAAACACCATGAAAAACCTATTCTCTCTTTATCTCAGCATTCCATACATACATCAACACCATCCCCCACTTTCACAAATTAAATACTTAAATGACGTTCTTCCAACATAAATAATATAAAAAGTCCAAACTGCCTAATTACTGACTCATAGGTTCTGCCCTGCAGGCAAAGAACTGGAACAAGCTGTGATTGCTACTTAGTGCAGTTCATGCCTTAACATTAGCGCACATACACTGATTTTGCAAAGTTTACCTTGCAGACCAATCTGTGAAAAAATATTAAAATACTGCAGAGTTCATTATGTATATATCATATATTTATTCATACAAAATCAACGTTCGTGAAAAAACAAATGGTCTCTCTCTCTCACACACACACACACACACAAACGAATGGGTACGCACATAGAGACTCACATGCGTATACCTTTTGTAAAATTGTAAAAGCTCAAGGCCCATATCATCCTTCACGTAGCGGACGTGTAGGCAAAAATTGCGAGACTGAGATGTAAGCCAATCTAAGCTTTCTAAACAGAGCGATCAAATGAAATGGAACCTGCCAGGCTGACGTTGAAGCTTTTTCTTAACCTTGTGCATGTTGTGCTTCAAACAAGCAGTCTTTGGCCAATGAATGTAATAGCTTTTGATAGAAGACAGATTCTTCCTACACCACTTGGTTTGAACAAACTAACGCGCTTCTGTGATTCGATACCCATTCCCACAAAAAAACAAAGCGCTCGGGATTTGCTCCGGGGACCATTGCTGCGCAGTTTACGCGAGCCTGGATGTGACATTAGAGATCAAAAGCTTATAATAATGACTGCGAACAGCTTCTAAGTTTTTGAAACTGGCTCTTATTTATATAGTGCTCAGGAAAAAAGAGCAGGTTGGGTTTTTCTTCACTTTTTCTCCCTAAATTTGACAGATTTTATGAACATGTGTTGGTAGCTGCACAAGTATTGAAGATACCCAGATTAGTACAGTGTGAGCCTGTGTGTTGTTGTTATTGACCAGGACGAAGCATGAGTAAAAATTTTTCTACCATCAAAAGTTTGTAATATGTGCTGTCTTCCACGGAACTTCTCAGTTGCCTCCTCTATTTCTTGTTCTTATTACTATGTGTGCAGGCTTAGCAATGTGTTAGCAGCTAATGTTGCTTTCTGCGTGGTCATGTGATCATTTCTGAAGACAATGAGTATATATATATATAACAACATCCTTTTACAGAAAATTGCATCTTTTCTCTGAATTTAACTCAAACAGACGACGCTATTTTTTTTATAGAAATACTCATCTTTCCTCACTTCCTGTTTACTTGACAGGTGTGATTAAAACAATATTTTAATATTTCTCGTGCCTATTCGTCATAAAATAAGTTTAAAATAGTCTTACACTCATTTGTTGGTTCTACGTTTTATTTTTGCAAAAGAAATATATTTTTGTTTAACATATCGACACAAATTTAAGTTAAACCACTATACTTTGGAGGCAGCATAACTCACTTGTTGACTGAATCGGTGTCAGTTCGCATTTGTACCGAATCGGTCGTACTTGATCGCTTCAGCTTCTTTTTACATTCGGAAATGGCAGACGACAGGACTGTAGATCTAAAAAAACTGTACATGAAAAAAAAAATGACCGAGTGAGAAGGGAGGAATAATCACATGATATGTTCCTATGCACTCAAAAGAAGAATACCAGTGGAATAAAACGAATAGTTAAATTGAAAAGTAAGTATTTTAAAGGTATAATTTACTTTTACATGGCTGATGAAAATGAAAGTCAAAGTCACATAAAGCTGTTAAACTGGATCTACTATTTTGACTATTATCTCTAGGTATTTTATTTTAAACTTACATTTATTTCTGTGCCAGTGCCTTTTATTAGAGCGTAGTTTTCTTGGCGTGGTGATGAATGCAGTTATAACTATCGTGAAAACAATGCAAGCGTGACCCGTTCCCAGCATCCTTTCTCACTGTACCATGACTTTTCACACAATGGCGCCGGAAGGCGGAATATCACCAGAGACCCGATCAAAACGCACAAAATGTTTCGTAGGAAAGTTAGGTAACCAGAGGAAATGGATAGTGGTGTGTTCATATCTCTGGTCTTCGTGCTTGACTTGCCTTTTTTTGGATTGGGATTTTAGATTTAAATTCATCTTCTAGTCAAGATTATTGAGTAAGGAGGTGTGCCATCGAAGATCGTCGTTGTCACTGTAGTTGGTGTACAAACAAATTGCTGTTAAAACCCTCGGAATATCTATACAAGAGGTGCACCTATTTGCTGGAGAAAAACGTCTGACTGAATAAAACGCGTTATGAATAATGTACAACTAAACAGTGTTTCTGTTACATCTTTCAGAAATATATTGCGAGTCTGACTGGTTCTTTACCAGTATGTGACTTTAGTTGTGTGAAGAACAACAGTCCATATATTTGTAGCATGTCTTCTATAATTTTTAACCCTTTCACCAAGGCAAATATTTTAAATGGCGAAACATTTAGCAGAAGTCTTAACGTTTAGATAAAACATTTATTAGCAAAACCCTTAGCACTACATGCACGCAGCTTAGCCTAATGGTATAACCAAAGCAAATGAGGACAACAGGGGGGAGGGGAGGTGTGATAATCGAACAGCCTTTTTAAAATAACAGACTCACTTTAACGGTACAGACCTATGGCTATTTGTTCTCGCCAGATATTTTCGGCTAGATGGACAGAAAAAAGGTAGATGGCAAAAGCCGACTCCTTTATCCGAAAAGCCAACTGGCTATTGCTTTTTTTTTTTTTTTGAACCCACCTTTATACAAAGTTAGGATGGTAACAATAAAAATGTTACTTGTGCAGCAGAAAAATAAGTTTGCTGTTTGAGCCTCCACTTGCATTGTGCCAGAATGTAAGAGAGAACTCGAAACCTCTATGACATAGACTGAGGGGAAAAGAACACACAAAGAAGAGAAAGTTTAGGCATCTTTAATGTCTCATCCATGTGGTTTATTTTGATCTCAGGTCAGCGGGGAATGAAAGATCGCAGCGCGATTGCCGGGTCCTGACAGTATGGCTGTTTCTAGACTCCTCAAACCTTAACAGCCACTACTCTAGAGCGCTGCTTGCCCATGGAGCTTAAGTACCTCCTTCGGTCGAAAGCTTGGAAAGAACTTTGCTTAGGAATGCTGTTAGCATCATGAGATGGTTTTGAATCCCTTCCAGGTTTGAGCCCGAAGCCCAAGGGTGGTAGTACCCCCTGGTGGTTTAGAGATATTGTCTTCTGACACGCTTTCTATTTTGTTTGCTTTGCCTTACTGACCGGACGGAAAGAGTACCTGCAGGTCAAAGTTTACAGTTTACAGTCCGTTAAAAAGATGACTGATTGCAGTATGTGGGGGAAAAAAACTGCATTAGAACTGGGGCACCAACTGTTTTATTTTCTTTGTGTAGGCATATGACCTGATCTTTCTGTCTCGTCCTGTCACGTCATAAGGGTTCATTAGTTGAGCGTAAGTGAGGACATAAATTATAAGAGTTTCTACAGGAGGGGGATAAAAAAAACCCCACAAAATTAGCCGAAGGAGGGAAGGTTATACACATCACCATTACTTCACTCAGCTATGAGTGTAACTTTCACCAACTGTTCGGCATGGTAGGGCTACTTGCCCATAAACAACAAAGATGGAAGACAGAGGGAGGGAGAAAGAGCACGCAACGTGGAACTTAGAAACAAGTGTTCATCGCGCGCGAACCTCCCTAAGCTTTATTTTTCAAAACAAACTGTGAGCAATTAGCCCTCACCAGCTATCAGCCTATCAAAACAACACCGCCAGGCCGCTGCCATGCTCGCCCGCCACCAGGAGATCAGCGCGCCTCTCCTCCCTGTCAGGACGTCTGGTGACAGGGCCTAGCAGCAGCTTCCAGCTTCAGTCAAATCCCTCACCGATAGTTCCACATGATCGAAGATGGGTTCTATACAGGGCACATCGAGAGGAAAGGGTTACGCCGTGATAAGGGACACTGTAGAAACGGTAACTGAATTTCCTCTCCTTCCCAAGACCCGTGAACCACCCATTATCCCCTCCCCCCCTACAACACACTTTTACTCTTCCATCTTACTGAGAGTTTTGACAAAAAAAAAAGGGGGGGGGGAAGATTCGGCTTTTTCCTCCGTCGTCACGGCGTTTTGGGGCTGATGGTGCAACCAATGGAACAGGAGGCTGGCGATGGGAAGGCGTGTCCTGGTCTGGCAGCAGGCCCTCAGAGGCGGAGGAAACGGGACTGACGTGTGAAAAGGGTGTCGAGAAAGCTTAAGGGTTTGGTGGTAGGGGTGGGGAAGGAAGGGGTGTAAGGAGTGGGGAAGGCGGTGGCCATCGTGAGCAGCCTGATGAGAAGTCTCGCGGTGTTAGTAATGTTGCATCCTTCCACTTCCTGCGCCCCACCGATCTGGAGAGATCGGAGCCCAGTCGAGGCGTCCTCGGCACCCATACGCCACAATTTGGCTCCTGGAAAGCCATTTTGGGGAACCTGCAGAACGTGTTCTGTGAACGCAGGTTTCTGTGTCATATGTACCCAGACACAACAACATACAGGGACTGAGAACCTAGTACTTGCCAATAACTGCGTCATTGTTCGACTACTTGGTGGTTTACTGACACCAAACGGGTTCTTGCTGCACACACAAGACATCGCCAGGAACTCTAAGATCTTTGTTTATAGTGTGATTCGTGTCCGTGCAATCCGATGTAGCCACGCAGATACATTCAGCCTTATAATCTGAGGACGAATTAGTGGAAGTCGACAAAACTTTAAAAAGAGGCAAAAGTGAAACAGTCAATGACTTCAATTGTTGTAATTGATACCTTGAAAAAGAATCAAGTTTCAAAACCTCCTGAAACAGTGTTCGATTAAGTTTTATGCTCTACATAAACATGCTGGAAAGTATACACGATCGACGGTTCTGGGAAGATTAGAGGAACACTTGCGAGGAGGAAGTTTTTACTAAAGAGAAATCTTCATCGAATGCTGCCCGTGCTAGAAGTTAACAAAAAATTAGTAAGTTACTTTGGGTGCGAGGAGTGTTATGTCGCCTAAACTTAAATTATGACAAGTTATAAATGGAAACAATCGAGCTACAGATGCAGCCTTACCTGTACAAGAAAGATCAGTTGAAACATATGGTTCATTCTGAAACTTCACTGATATTTCTCATAAGCACAATTCTCGGTTTGTGTTAGGTTTTCTCAGAAATTGCAATAAAATTTGTTCAGCTGGTGTTTAGTTCGAAGCATAGAACCAGTGCAGTGTAGAAAATAAAAGAGGCTTCAGTGCTTTCAATGGACAACAAACGATTTTGACATCTCCAAATTAGACAGCAAAACGGATATTGAAAGTGAAGTCATGAGTGCCAGTCCTTCAGAATACGGCAAAGCGGAGACACTTTTTGCGACTTATCCTCCTCCCAACGGAGCTCATCATCACCTCCACCATCTCCACCCCCATGCACACTCCCACCCCCACGCTCTTCCCCCGCTGACCCCTCCAGACCTGTCAGCTGGTGCCACAGCCGCTGCTGCTGCAGCAGCATCAATGCGGATGCTAGTGGACTCACCCCATCATCGACTAAACGGCTTCAACCATCACTCCATTGACGGCATTTTGGGTACTCCACGGCGCCCTCAGGCCATCTTCAAAGGTGAGTTAGTTATCAGTGATTTGTAACAGTAATCAAGTGCTGACGACCAAACATTCTCACTGAATCGTTAGGGTTGCACAAACGAGTGGACTAAGTTTATGTTTATTTCGAATTGAAATGTATAAACTCTGTTAAAACGATTTATTTACGTTAAACTAAACAATTTTTTTTCTTCTTTGTACGCATTTGTTTCTGCTTTGCATCTTTGTTTAAGTACCAGTTGACTTCATGCTGTTTTTGGTGACATCTTCATTAGTTTTGGGAAGCCAGTTTATGTGCAAGTGAAATTTAAAGAAATAATAATAATAATAATACATGTATAGTATATTAAAGTAATTTTTAAACATTAGCAACGCGATAAATTCCATAATGGTTAGGAAGAATCATTTCCTCCACTGAAGGAATATCCCATCAGAAGACACAATAGTTTACAGACAAGTTATCATAAATCTTGGCACCCTAGTGTCAACTATTTTAAACAGTATACATTCTCAGAAAATAGGTTTTGAATAAAATTTATAATGCAGGGCTATAAGAAGGGCTAGGATTTTCAGTGTGCTTGTGTTTTCGTGTGATTGATTTGGTTATACCATTGAATAACAGCAAGTTTGGAGTCATCAAACAGAACTCTTAGAGGAAGTGTTAATGTCTCATTTGATAAGCTGCACTTACTGGGAATAGGGTGGAGAATAGCAAGAGATAAAAAAGAATGACCGGCTTAATCCATTTCTGAATAATTAGTAACATTAAAGAAAATAGATGATGATGATGATGATGATGTATGAAAGATAATGCTAGTGTGTCACGCAGTCACATACATCACCTGTGGCACACTTGCTAGTACAGTGATTATCAAGCTAGGTGTGGTCTTCATTAGTTCATGTCATTCTGGTGCTGTTGTCACAGTTCATCGTTGATGCTTTTGCTTGACGCACGACAATCGGTGATAAAATGCGACAAACAAGCTCCTCGGGATTCCTAACCCCCCTGTATGCACCCTTCCATTTCATAGTTTGATTACTCGATTGCTCGTTTTTGGCGGCTTCCTCTACTGGAATTCAAAAAGTAGCAAATGCCTTTAATGTTCTCCCTACATTTGTTGACTCTGTTGCATCTTGACTATCTCTTAAATATTAAATATACATTATCACCACAGTAAATCTATGTCTATTAAAAATTCAAATAATTAAAAACTGACTCAGATTTTAATACATTGAGCGATTTAGCTTGCACATACATGCAATAAATGTTCGCACAATACGCAGAAAATTTGTGTATTTATGCTTGTACAACATACTTTACAACAATATGGTAAAAAGCAAACAAAAGCCATCCTGCTCCATTCAGATGTGGGGCTGGCCACTAGGTTAGTATCATAGTGTCACCAGCCAGCTCTGACAAGACAAGGACACCAACTTTGCTGCTGTGTTTGAGCCAAATCTGATGCGTGTTTCATTCTTGTCACCAGGGGACTCAGTGATACACATTCCCGTTATAGCTGCACAGCATGAGCTAGTCGTATGTAGCAACACAGTTACTGTCTTTTGGGCTTTAGCCTTGTGTATACACTTCTTTAAATAATAAAGTGAAAATTGGTCTTATTCTTTTTAGAATATTATAATATTCTTTTATTCTTTAGAGGGGTGGGGCATCTTGCTGTGTGTTTCTGCTTTAGACAGCGCGTGCAAGAAAAGGTGCAGGATCTTGTTTCTGTCAAACGACAGCAAGGCACATAGCTAGCGAGATGTGAAAAGCTAGCGACAATTGGCTTAATGAAGCGAGACCGATAACCAACAAGTAAATAAATGTTTTATTATTTTCTGATAAGCGATATAAAGTGACTAAATGCTGCTGTTGAGGTCAGAGGTGAAGCGTAACTGCGCAGCCGCTAGCATATCACGTGTCCTCTCGGTCCTGACGTCATACGCTCGCCATTGTGGTGCTGGGAAAAGGGTCGTCTGCTGGGAAGGCCGGACGTAAAGGTAACGGTGTTACCAGCTGTTGACAAGTAGTCCACTGGAAGACATAGCATCCTGTTATGTTATTTTATATGTACCCTCAGGGCTTTCCAGTTGTAGGCAAGGAGCGCAACAGGCTATGTTGGCAGCTGCCCCACCTCTGACCTCTTGTCGGTCCGACTGCTGGCCAACAAGCAGGACTGACCCCTCCGTCGGTCTTTATCTGAGTCACTTAACACCTTCTACCTTTTCCCCACCCCTTTCTCCCTCCACTGCTCCGTGCATTGTAATTCTCCTCAGTCCCACAGGAACCACCTTCTTTTATTTTCTGTAGGTGGAAGAAAAGATTTGTTTTATTATTGTCGAATACATCTATTTATACTCATTCATTAAAGTTGTTGTTATTGTGTATGAGGCAAATAAAGCTGACATTCCTGCTTGCTGATAGTCATTCTTTTGGCGGTCTTTCTAACGCCCAGTATCATTCGCGAAATTGTTGCTCAGTAAGGACTAGTCTGGCCTTGGTTTATTTGTCACATCAACGGGTTTTCTTACATAAAGAGTATTTTTTTTAAAAAAAAGGTAAATGTCATCCATTAACATTTTTAGGTCGTTGTGGAGGGGCGTTAGACAACGTACTTTTCTCGAGGCCCGTCTCCCTTCCCTCGCTGCCTTACCCTCCTCAACCTTGTATGGAGTTAGGTACCCATTTACGACAGCTGGGTCGACTAAGGGGAAAGGTTGCTGCGCCTCACGGGTGTCGAACCAGCGCGCCTCCTGGTTGCGACGCCAGCGCAGGACCACTGTGCTATCCGCTTCCAACCTTAAGAGTAAGGCAGCGTGAACGCAGAAGCCTATGATTACCCTCCTTAAGAAACGGATTGTCTCCGGTTTTATTGAAATATTTTGTTTTGTTGACAGCGTGTGCATCTTGTATGTGCACTCATGTAATCCATCCTCCAACCCTTTCCGCCCACTCCCGCTCACCGCGTCTATGTGCACATGTGACCGCGTGTGTGCATGCACTTCCTGTCCGGACCATGCTTAGACACGCTTAGAATGCTAACAAGACGCTTAGAAGATGTTACATGGAATTTATAGCGATTTCTGCTCTCCTTATCGATACCGTAAATTGAAAGAGCTATATGAATTACACCGAAAAAAAGTTCATGTAAACTATCTCTGGATTTGATTTGGGACTCAAGTTTAACATTTTTTTTATGTCTTTGCCCATGAAACTTAAGATTCTTTTTCAAGAACTTAAAAAGTATAAATACCCTCTCTTATAAACGCACCGACTTTATCGTCGAATTAACCGGGTAGTAAAGCTCCGCATGTATGCACATGTTTTAGGTGGTTTTTCAACAACTTTCCGCATATATCTTTGTTTCATTTTCACTGCCATTACAAACGCTGAGCAGTTCATAAAACATTGTGTGTGGGGGCGTGTACATGTGCTGTGTGGGAAGTAACGCGAAGTAAAGACCCTCTACTTTTATTTTATTAGAACAGACATTTATCTCGATTGCAAAGAAGGTCCCGTTTGGGTTAAAGTAAATTATCATAATTTTCCGAAACTGAACCTTTTGATTCACGACCTTACGTGAAAACGTGTCTCTTATTAAGAAAATAAAGTCTAGTGCCATTTGCACAGATACTTGTATAAGATAGGTGTATAAGGCGTATAGGTGTATAAGCTGTAGGAAATCTTTTCCATTCGTATTCTTTCTTCAGGACACGCTTTCACGCTTTGGCTTCTGTTTCAGACATTGACGAATCCGTGGAACTCTGCAAACCTTTGTCGATACCCAGCAGCAGTCTCGAGGCCAAAATGTTTCTCAGCGACAGAAAAATGACAGACGGAAGTCACAACCACAGTCACGGTGGCCACCACAACAGCGTCAACAACCCGGCTCTAGCCAGCAACACTCACACCATCATCGCTTCCCCCGATGACGGCAACAACCGTAGGCTGGGACTGGGAGGAGGAGTCGATAACCCATCTTTGGGTGGAAACGGCTTGGGGGACAGAAGCAGCGGTGGACCGTTGATGGGGGGAAGTGTGGGAGGAGACGGAAGAGGGGTGATGGAGAGAGGTCAAACTAGAGTCCCCAGCAGGACTAGCGGAGGAGGGGGAGGCGGCAGAGGTGCAGGAGGAGACTCCATCGTAGGCGGCGAGCAGGCTCGCAGTGGTAGTGCTAAGCATCTTGCAGACAAGGACGCGGACAAAAGTGACGACAGCGAGTGTGGAGACGAGGTCAATAAAGGCAGCTTGTCCAGCAAGAACAGGTGCGACGGCGCGGATGATGCAGGCACGGACGACGGCACGGAACCTAAACGAAAGAAAAGGAGAAATCGGACGACCTTCACGAGCTTCCAGCTGGAGGAGATGGAGCGGGTGTTTCAGAAGACTCACTATCCGGATGTCTACGCACGGGAGCAGCTCGCCTTACGGTGTAATCTGACAGAGGCGCGGGTGCAGGTGAGAAACAAGGATTTCAAGTAATTCATACATGTATCCACGCACGCACGCAAACACAGTGCATAGTGCATCCAGATTAAGCCACTTTAAAACAAAAGAAATAAAGAAATATAGAAATAGAAACTCTTATGTTTAATGGAAATAGGAAACATTATGAGCGGTTCTTCATCGAATTTCTAAATGTCTAGAATAAAGACAGTAATACCTGCTAAATAATGTAACTGTAATGATGATAAGGAACGATTCTAACGAAGATGTGCTCCTTTCCGCTTGACTTGATTTACTCTTTGGTCCGCGCTAACATTAACGCAGTTACCTAGCTCACAGGTATTTGATTACTCATTACTGCTCCTGCGTCGACCATGACAAAGTGTCGCTCAACGTGAAACATGAAATTTGACATCCTCTCTGTCTTTCAGCATTTCCTCCATACCCTCTTAAGAAATGACTGTGCAAACAATAGGGATTTCTTCAGTTGTTTCCCCAGACTCCCCCCCCCTCTCTCTTTTTAACTACATTAGGAACTGAAGAACGACATCTCCGCCCACTTTCTTCTCATGCATTTTTTCGTTTTCCTGGTATATCTGGTGGCTCTGTTTTTGTTCTCATTATCTGAGTTTGGATATTTTTATTCCCGTTTCGTTCGTAAGTAGTTTCCAGATTTCTTTGCCTTCACCATTTGCCTCTCGTCCCACCCCCTTACTCCCTTCCGTCTATCTTCCTCAACTTCGCTGACGCAGAAGATGTTGAATATGCAAACTGTCAAGCCAACATATATATATCTTCTTACGCGGGAATGGGGGAGCTTGGAGAATCGGCGTCTCCATAAACTCAAGAGTCTGCAGCAGCGGCTTATGGGTAAAATTAAACTCTTCAGTGAAACTCAGCACAAACACAGAGTCTACACTCCCAACATACTCACAAGGGAAAACGAGAATTGAATGGCTCCTAAAACATCTTCAAAAGAACTCTGCTGGAGAAGACTCTTGCTGGCACGTCTCTTCCAAAACAACTCTTCAGCGGAGCAGAAAACTTACCAATGGAAAACACTTAGTGCTAGGTAGTCACTCCTCCTTATTTTAAACACAAAAGAGCGCATCTGAGAGCTGGAGTTCTTAATTAAAGTAAAAAAGTAGATGTTACATATATTCGTTCGGTCTGTGGGGAAGGGCCTCCAAGTAGTAGTAAATATCACCATGAAGGAGATAGGGCGTGAGTGGGAAAAAGGTCACTATATTTATTAACTCTCGCTTGGTTGGTTTATTTAGTAGGAAAGTGCTTCCACATTGGGGAGATTTCGCCCTATTTGGGGAGGGGGGAAGCTGGAGGGGAGGGGAGAAAACTGGAGTACGCGGAGAAAACCCTCGATGCCCAGCCCTGTGGACAGGTGTCCTATATATAGAGAGATCTGAACCCTGAGCTCACTGAGTGGTGATACGCTAGTACTTTAACCCCTACACTACACTACCGGTTGCCACCCTCCCCTATTAACTCTCTCTCTCTCCCACACACGCACTCTCTCTATATATAGATGAAGTCCTTGTGTGTGTGTGTGGAGTGAAATTTTAAAATACAATGGGTTCCCTTCTTTCTTTTTCTTTGTGGTGCCTGCACTTCTGGCCCTTCGTGTGTCCCAGGTTTGCGTTTTGCCTTCGGGTTCTGTGCTGTCGTTTATTCCTTATTTATTTTAAAATGCTAGCATGCTCCTATTGGAGTGCTTATCACTACCTTTGTAATACTGCCGTTAGAATATAAGTACTTTTTCTGGACGCTTTTAAAATACTAAACTTTTGTACTTCGAGCGAGTGTCTGTGGTAGAAGTGAGCGTGTCTGTTGTATGCAACTTTGGGTGCATGGCTGTTGGCGATTCAGTCTATACATTATTTATATTAAGTTCTCTGAGCAAATCATTGGAAAAGCACTAAATAAATCATTCTCCTCATTATCACTATCATCACAACCACCACCTCCATCACCTAGACCTTTCTCCTACTTCCAGTTCCCTCCTTTTATTGTCTGAAGAACAGAACACATAGGCGCATAGTGCCGAAGAAAGGAAAGAACACAGGAAACAGGTGTTGTCTTAACTGGTGAACTTGGTTCAGGCAGCCAAAGGTTCGTTCTTAATTAAAACACATCAACCGAGATCTAGTTTAGTGCTTATCGGAAATCAAGGTTCTTTTCTTAATTTTCAAATTCTCGTAAACTCGAGTAGGGGGATTTCCAGGGGGTAGATCAGGACCTTGTGACAAGGCTTGTTTTCTAAACATTAGTGTAAAATTTTTGTTTCTTGAGACTGACATGCTAACACAGGTTTCTTTGTTACATACTAAGCAGCCATGTTACTTTTTTTGTACACACCTATATTTCAGTACTGGTACTATCCTTTTACATGCTTTCTTTGTCTTTTTTCGGCACGAAATCTTAGCCAATCAACTTCAAAGGCTAGCATCGTGGGGCATGCTACTGGTGCCAACCTGGTGCCCGAACTAAGTTGGGTTGGGAGCAGTTTTTCTTCAACTCAATAAATATAAAACAGATAAACTGGGAACTAAACTGCCATCGACGATGATCGCTGATCCTTCTAAAAATGCTTCAGGATCGCTCAGTTAACTGAAGATGCCATCAACGTCAGCGCATCATTTTATTTGCAAAAATCTGTCTAAATTTCAATAATCATCTGCAGTTTTTATCGTTTAGGTAAGCCTTTTGTTTCAAATTTAAACTTTATGTCATGTTATTTATATTCACCATCACCTGTCAACAACGAACTCTATTCACTACATCCATTGGCATGACCGACTTCTGTAGGATACTAAACTGCAGCAAAATAAGAGCTTTTTATTATTAAAAATTCTTTTAGGACCAGTGCGTTTTTGATGGTGTAGACAACACGGTTTATAAGCTCGATTTATTATAGAGATTGGAAAGTGTCTTAACATGAAATGGAATTTTACCATCGTCTAGACTATTACGATTTCCCTCAGAGGCGCCTAAGAGATAAGCAGAGAAGAAAGAGAAAGGGGGAAAGATGGCATACAAAACATGCGCATTGGGAGTTGTACATTTTATGCAACTTCTTTACGAGCTGTCGAGAATCCGAGTCTTGCCCCTGGTCTGGTTTTTTTTTACTCTGATGATGACCTTTTAAGTTCCCGAACGTGTCAGAATTCATATTGTGAGCAGAACATTACATATCATTGTCACTATGTCTGCTTCCTTTTACTTCTCCCAGTTCTGGGGAGGGAAGATGTGATATTTTCTCTGGTTTTCGAGGAACAGTTCAAGAACATTGAAGTTTTTTAGTCATTGTCGCAAACAGTGTTTTGTTTCGAGTAAATTGCGGGCACAGAACTTAACTTTTTGTGACCGGAATGCCATTTACCGTGACTTAATCCTTAAACGAATTTATGCTCTTGTTTAATGGCTTATTTGCTGTATACTCTATGAGTGTACGTATGACTTTAAAGCAAGGATAGCTTGCTTGTGTACACTTCTTACCTGAGGTATGAGCTGTGTTGCTGAGTACAAATGATACTGATAAAGAGTTCCACCAATTCTTCTATGCAGTCTCTCCCTCTCTCCCGGAAAGTAATAGTAGAAGAAAGGCGTGCGATGTATAGAAAGCGTGTATTACTCTATATTCACTTGGTTTTGGATATGTGGGTGAATCAGGGTGTACAGAATGGGGGACTCTTCCTTCGTATTTTGAAACAACTCTTTATTGACAAAACACGTTACAAACCATTCTAGGATTGCCGTGTGTATAACCTTAAAAACAAGAGTTATAACCATATCTGCATAGTGTTAAAAACAAGCTTCTGAGATATTCCCTAATTTTTTTCGTATGGAAATTTCTGACCTGAAGACTCAAAGGTAAAGGTACATGACTATTCCGAAGTTAGACTTGAAATGTCCCAATTGTCAGAAAGCGCAAGATGATGAAATATTTTTTTCTCGCTGCCACTATCTAGAAGATCTGAGTAACTTTTGCCAACTCGACGTAGACCCCAACACTGACTGTTTTGTTTAACAATGCTTCCACCTTAACTGTCTTTCTAGATACCTTCATCACTGCTGTAAACGTCGTAAGGAAGTTCTTTTATGATTCTCATTCGTTTTCTGAACAGACTGTCCGTGCTATGTTCTAATTTCTTTGCAGGTCCATCGCTATTTCTCTGAACTTCCCTTACATTCCAGCCACACAACTACGCTCTTAGTCTGATGACCGTATCCTCACTATTTCCGTCACACTGTGCATAAAAACAATGCAACGCTCTCCCTTTCCATATCCGCTACCTATCCACTATTGAATCTTTTAAATGTGCACTGAAAACACACTTCTTCCTTGAGTATTACTCCTAACAACAGTCCACAGAATGCTAGACCTTTTTCAACCCTCCCTTTACCTTTTCATTTTATTGCCATTTCCCAGCTCGTCATTCTCTTCTGAATCACAACACTCTTAGTTCTTCTTCACGGATTCCTCTTTGGGTATTCTATATCTGTCTTTGATTAGTCATCAGTACTATTTATCCTTCTGTTCCGTTGTATGTTGTCCATGTCTCGTTCTGGTCTCAAGTGCTAAGAGGACTCTCCTTACAAGTATAAGTATGTCAATCATCATCATCATCATTATTGTACTAAGCAGATAAAGTTGGACAGACAAACTTGAGCAGTGAGAGACGAAAGGCCGGGACGATCATGGTTACATACACTCCGCATAGGTATCATTGTCCCGTTTGTGGCTCTTAATATCCCGTCTTTACATGTTTTTAGTTTCATTATTTTTCTTCTTTATTGTTGTTGCTCACCTCCGCGTTCCTTTCTTTTGATGGCTGAACCAGAAACAGTGAAGAGTAACCACCATTATCGGTCGCTGCTTGTAAACTTGTCGCCGCTTTACAACCACCCATGCTGTTCTTCAGACAGTAGGGACATATCGCCGACTCTATCACTTCTTTCGTCGCTCGGCGGTCTCCCCTTTTCTCGGGCGGCCCGTGGAGAGTGGGCGCCAACTTCAAAACGTTCGTCGTCGAAATCCTTGTGCTGCTGCCCGAGATCCACTGATAATATCATCAGCGATTCCTCTTGTCGATAAATTCTCTCAACAGGAGCTCGCCTTTTCTCAAGTGCTTTTTTTACGTCTTATCCCATCATGCACATCGTGCAGCTTCCCCTGCCTCTCCTACACACACACACCACACACAAACACGAAGGCAGTGGACGTAGCTAATAGTTAGAAACCTATTCTTCGAGAACAATAATTAAAAGATAAATAATTAAGGATTTAAAACGCAGAATCAATCAATCAGTCAATAAATCGATCAATCAATGAATCTGTCCAACGGTTGACTGCTCACGAATTCTCTAAGATTGCAGAAGAGTGTACCTACTTGTCATCTACCCCATAAATTGACAACAATGTTCGAGATATAGAATATAGAATGACTAAAATAATTTGAAATAATAAACTGGTCAACAATTAAAATACCTTATCAACGTTAGTTTTCATATAAGAAAAGAAAGTGCATTCGTATGCATTTTAGTCTTTTGAAAATATAATGATTTCTTCTACAGAAACGAGAATAATAAAATTGTATGTCTGAGGCTTACAACAATTTCACGCACGAAAAAAAAAATGATGAAAAAGAATAAATGTGCAATTTTTATGGCGCAGAATCCCGCTGATATAAGAGCATGCACTGAGCACTTAGTAAAAAAAAAAAAAAAAAAAAAAAATTGGTTGTGTAGTATACGAAGCAGCATAAAGATGGGAAACTATAAGGAAGAAGTAAAGAAGATAGAGAAGACGTGAAGTAACAAAAGTGACGAAGAATTAGCTAAAAAATAATCAACAAAAGATATTACGAAGTACATTCTAATCCAGAGATACTAAAGGGAAGAGAGAGAGAAAGAGAAGAGGCTAGAAGTAATAATCATGGAGGTGTGTTTCAAGATAAGTTTAAAAGACCACATGGTGAGTATGTGGCAGATATAAAATGGAAGTGAGTTCAACTGCTTTTCTGCACCAGAGCTAAAGGCCGGTGACCCGACCTTATTGTTTTGGTGACGAGAAGACAGATGCACTATCCAGACCAAGTGCAGAGTGTTCTGGTAGGGATGTAGAGGAAGAGAAGTTCGCTTGATGCTGTAAATGTGTCGTGTTGACAGTTGGGGGTATGATGACAATCTTTAAGAGTTTGAAGAAAAGGCTGGCTTATAGTGAAAGAGAGAGGAGAGAGAAAGAGTAGGGGAACTAGAATCACGCATGTTCACTCAAAACATTTTCTCTTAGCGGTTTCAAAGATATTGTTAGAAGCACTGGAAAATTAGTCTGGTAATTTAATCTTCAAATTTGCAATATTGTTGAACATGTGGTTATTATTCGGAGCCCCCAGCAGCTTAGACAGAGAACTACTTTGCACCTACATGTTAGTCTAGGTTCTGATATAAGACAGATTTTAAAGACTACAGTGGAATGTTTCTATATAAACCACGGAAAGGCCACTTTCGCATTACATATATTTTTTATTAATCGTGTTTGTACCAACAGTGAGCAATTCCTCCAAAATCTTATTTGTTTATTGACTTTATTGTGTGGGTGAACAGTCAACGTGAATTTGGGGAAAATCCAGTTTGGTCTTGTGCGTGCTTAGTACAGCAGTCAAGCAGCAGAAAAGAGGTGAACAGCAAAAAACATGCAGTGCGCGTGCAAACCCTGTCCATTGTCGAAACAATTCAATAATTTTAGAACCCTGGGATGGTTTATTGCCGGTTTCTATGTGCCTTTTTAATCATCCCTGTCGACCAAGGGACGGTCATTGCATGGCTGCAGGAAGGTGTTCGAGAAATTGGCCACCGATTGGGAGTTGATCACTTTGTCATTAAACTTTACGAAACCGCTAGAATACAACGGGAAGTGTCGCAGAACGAAGAACCTCAGACGTTCGGGGGTCAACTACCAAACAGCAGGACAGGTTCGTTGCTTTATCGGCTCTAAGACAGAGAACAGCCACTGATAGCACACTCAAGGGACAACTGAAAACAGCCAACAGCGAAACTGTCAGTGACCAGACGGTTCGCAACCGGCTCAGGGACAACAGTCTTCGGTAAAGGCGACCTGCTGTCCGCCCTGTGCTGACACCTGCACACCGCGCTGCTCGTCTTGCATGGGCACAACGCCATTTGGCATGGACAGGGCAACAGTGGGCTTCAGTCGTCTTCACTTATAAATTTCGCTTTGCCAGATGCTTCAACGATAGCCGAATCCACGGCTGGTGGCGATTGGGAGAGCGTTACCACGATCCCACAGTAGTGGATCCATCATGGTGTGGGGACGGGCTACAGAACTCACTTTGACCTGGCGCAAGGCAACATGACAGGCGTGGCATACAGAGATAACATTTTACAGCTTCTGGTACTGCCAGCACTGCCTTACGAGGCGCCGTCTTCAACGACAGACCGCACAGGACCAGGCTCGTCAATGACAGCACCAAGTCAACCGAGTGTACTGGTTGTAGATGAAACTCTACACACGCTGTCCACTAATATAAGAAGGCAGTAAGTTCTCACAATACATGCTTCAATCATGTATGTGTATAGGTGGATTCCTGTCTGTCTGCCAAGACCAACGCTTAGCCTCTTAAGAAGTTCTCCGCTGTTAGGCTCGGCGAGCCTAAACAAAGAATGTGACTAAACCGGAAGCTTTGTACATGACTCGTTTTAGTAGTTAACTAGAAAAAAAAATCGTCTGCCAGCAGTCCAGTAATACAAGTTTGTACTTCAACTAACTTCCATATTTAATCAAGGTTTTCTGTGCCAGACTTGTAACTCCGTCACAGGGACTAAACTTCCGGTGACTATTTTGTCACACAGCTGACAAGTTATCACACCATCATCCACAACTCCCGCACGCCAAACCCTATCACCTGGTTTACTCGCTGGATTTATAGGCGTGCGAGATGCACATCTGGTCCCGCGCACATGCGCGTGTTGCCTCGCTTCCATCTGGGCGACCACGATGACCTGCCAGGCATGTGAAGAAAGCCGACGAAAGATCACAGGTAAACACGAGGCTGAAGACTCTTCATGGCCTGTAGCAGGCGCGCTGACGCTTGATCGGAACAGGCTGCGACTGTTGGGGAATCTTTATTGGAGGGTTGACGTTCAAATTGCCGGCAAAACGGTTGTCCCGCTGATCGATGCAAACTGTCACTGGCCTCCAGGCAGCATCTTCATACCTGCCAAAACATCTGCGAGTCTTTCGGGGCGCATCTTAATAGTAATAAACTCTTTCGTGTTTGCCCGCAGTAAGATCTGGATGAATAAAATTCCAAACAAGCGTTATGACAAAGGGGAGTAGAAATTATGTTCTTATATAGATGTTCTTGCCTGAGAAAGGAAAACAGAACTCCACTTTCTTTCTTTCATTTTCACTATCTCTCTCTGTCTCTCCCTCTGTCCCAATGTTTGTTGCTGCCACCCATCCCCCTTTCTTCTTTGTTGCCATGGCGATAACTGTTTCTAAAAAGTATTTCAATCATATGACTCGTGAAAAGCTAAAGGGAAGTAATCATTAGGAGGAAACGGTTGTTGCCTGACCTCGTGCCCCCTTTCAATTCCATGTTATCCTCAGATCAAAAGCTCGGCGGGTCGACGAGCTTTTATCGAAAATCTCTTTTCAAGCGCGCGTCCATTTCTTGATATCTGAGCGCTGTGAGACTTGGAGAAGAATTTTTGGCAGTTAAAGGGTGTGTGTGTGTGTGTGTTTATGTGTGTGTGTTTATGAACATGGCTTTCCTTACGTTGGTGTGAATGAAACCTTTAATGTCATTCTTTCCCAATCTGCTGTTTATAACTCCTTGTAATTTTATTGTGTTTGGTTTTTCTCACGAATAAGGAGATTTTAGTTTTATATTTTTGTAGATTTTAATGGCTTGAAGGGGTTGGACGTGTAGCATGAGAAGGGCATTTTTTTCTCAAAATGTCTGATGAACACCTTTCAATGGACTTTGCAGCGTAAAAGCAATTAGAAGAATTTAAAAGTAGATTACAGGGCTTAGTTTTGTCCCTTGACATAGGTGATTGTATGGCTGGGAAAATGGGGATGATCTGACTAAGTGTGATATAAAAGGAGTAAAGGTGAGCCATCTAATGGCGCATGATGCCACCCGTTTTCATCGGGGTAGGGCGTGATTTCATGTGCAACAGAAATAGAACTAGAAATAGGTACTATGTCAGGTTTGCGCGAGTTTGTGTATGTGTGTGTGCGAGCAGAAACGCTGTAAAGATCACATGGTGATGATGATGCTGATGCTGATGTTGAGGATGATGTAAGAGATTCCTTTGTGTCTATAAAAATGTACATCGTGTTTTTGTTCGTCCTAAACGTCATCACTGTATTAACATCTGATTCAGAAAGGAATTGTTCAGATGTTCACTACAGCTGTTTGCTTTTCGATGCTGTCGACTGCTTTGCCGACAAACGCGTCCTAGCTAAGGGATGAACTCCCCCGAGTCCAAAGCCGCTCCCGACTCCGCTGCTCATGTTTTCGTAGCTGCATTTAGGCCTAACCCTGGCTACCCAATCTCTCGAACATCTTCAATATTCACACAAGCTCGCAGACGCTGCCTTCAGAGGGAGTTAAGTTCGCATCGAGTCACTCGCGAGACCGACTGGTGGAGGGGGTGGTGGAGGCGGGGGAGGTGTTGGCGGTCTGTAGACAGACTTGGCGGTCGGTGTTGTTAACAGCACCATCTCCCACTAGCAGCACGAGCCCTGACACTATTATCACGCCAAGTCCCGACCTTCCACCGGGAAACAACACTTGTACGAGAAGTAACTGTGACCGACAGGCAAATACCGAGAGACTAATCCACCCGACTTCTCTGTAAAAGCACGGTGCGCGGCAGGAGAGGAAGAGGCACAGATCCACTGACTAGACTGTTGTGCGAAGCCGAAGTTTGTGTCAACACTCATTTATTAAAAAGAAGAGTGATGGGGATAGGGGAGACAACAACTCACATTTACGGTAGGGAAGTAAGTGGATACCCGAGTGGTTACAGCACTGGCGCCCGATGCTGTAGGTACTTGGTTCGATACCCCTGTGCGGCTAGGAATACCTGACCCGTTAAAGAGACGAGAATGAAAGGGCAGTGAGACATATTCACATCACCCTCATGACAAAGCTGGCCACGAGATAAGTGGTCTCAAATATCTCACTCCCCATTGATAGAAATGTTAAAAACAGTTTCGAGGAGATAACCGCTGCCTTCTTTTATTTATTTATTTTTTTATATATGAAGACAAAACAAGTGAGTGAAGTCGACTAAACAAACAGAGTTTATAAACTGGTACTTTCATTGTCTGCCAGGTTCTTAATATCTTTTTAAAACTCATAACCTAACGTTAGTTGCCTTACTGTTGTCCAATTCATTTATTCATACCTTGACTGTGACCTGTTAATAAACGGTTATGATGGTCTGCCGGTTTTGGTTGTCAAGGAGAATAACTGGATAACAAGTCTCGCTACTGGGCCTGTCTTGATCGGCGGTGAACGTAACGGGCACGGATGTCTAGGCATGCTTGACCGACTGGTTACACACCAGGTATAGTATGCTGTACAGCAGGGGTGGGCAACATACGGCCCGCGGGCCTGATCCGGCCCGCGACGGGATTTTGACTGGCCCGCAGACTGTTTCTGGTCGTACATGATAATGTGGCCCGCGGCGACAGTCTGCCGCAATCTCCCACTACATGTACTAATTACTAATTACTGCGTCGAATAATAGTGACTGTTAGTTATTTTTGGGTTCTTTGTTTTCTTTGTTTTTTGATTCTTTGTTTTCAGTTAGAATTAGATTTAGAAGTCGGCAAGACAGAAAAATGTTTGTTGTGCAGTGAAAGTGTTGCCGTGATGACAGAGTACAACGTTAGCCGCCATTATATATAAAACACCAGGAAGCGCTATGTAACAGTGTGCTTGACATGAAACATGTTGTGGATGCAGTTGTGAAAATTGTTAATGTCATCAGGGCGAGAGGTCTAAATCACAGAGTTTATCACACTTCTGGAAGATTGCGGCTCGGATGACAGTGATGCTTTGTATCAAACCGCTGTACGCCGGTTGAGTTTGGGGAAAGTTCTGAGGCGTGTCTGGGGCCTGAAAACGGAAATTTTACTGTTTTTGGAGATCAAAGGGAAAGATACAGAATATCCTCAACTCAGAGAATCCGAATGGCTATCAGACCTGGCGTTTGCACGTGATCTCTTTGAACATATGAATGAATTGAACACCAGACTTCAAGGGAAGGGCACTTTCGCTCACAAAATGTACTCAACAGTGAAGGCATTCAGGATGAAGCTAAAACTGTTTTCTCGCCAGCTCAGTCAGAATATCACAACAAACTTTCCAACACTGGAGACTATGGCACCCGAGATGATGTAAACTGAGAAATACACCAATATGATATCTACACTAGACAATGAATTTGCTCGTCGTTTTGCGGACTTCCAGAAACTTGCTGCTGAGTTTGATATCTTGTCATCCCCGTTTACAACTGACTTTGAAAAGGTGCCGGATGCTCTACAGCTGGAATTGACTGACCTGCAGTGTGACTCTACCCTGAAAGAGAAATTCCAATCTGAAAGCATTGACGAACTTTATGCGTCACTGAATGAGTCCAAGTTTGCCAACCTGGGAAAGATGGCCATGAAACTACTTGTTCTGTTCGGGTCTACATACACTTGTGAGCAAACATTTTCGACCATGAACATTAACAAGACAAATCTATGTTCCAATGTAACTGATGTTCACGTGCAGTCGTTACTGAGGATGTCTACGTCCGACATGCACCCAGAGTTCAAGCAACTTGTTGACAACTTTGATCGACCGCAGCTGTCTCATTGACTTCAGCAGCTATTGAAGTACATTCCGTTAACATCATTAAATACTGTTTTCGGTCTCTATGCTTTAAAATTAAAGTTTACGAGTTTACATTAAACACGATTTATTCCTTGCATATGTTGATAAATACGCGATTAAGGTATTGATCCAGTAATCTGGCCCGCCAAGGACTTCATTTCCCCATATCCGGCCCGCCGACTGGAGAAGTTGCCCACCCCTGCTGTACAGCATGTATGGGGAAATCGCTCGCGAACATTCGTTCGTTCGAAAGTACAGCGCTAATGAGTTTCTAAGCGTGTGGGAGAATAATCGAACGTCTGAGAGGAATCTTCATTCAAAATTACAACGACATGAATGTTGGAAAGTTTACAAAAACATAAGAGGACAGAAACATTACAGAACATAACAACATGAAATAAACAAAAGTTATACAACACAGGGTTATTGTTTCGATAAATTAAACCTTGAAGATCGAGACAACCATTAACACAAATATGTGTTCCACGAGAGCAACTGTCTGTTTAAACTCCACACATGTGCAGACCCAGTCGGTCAGGCATTCCCAGACACACATGGTCATTACAGTGAATAAGTTATGCATGGAACGACCGGTCCACTTGTTCACGTTTGCGAGCCACTTCTTCCTTTGTCCGCCTTTGCATCGACCTCTGTTCCTTCGAGGTACCCTGAAGAACGAGTGGCTAGCCGGGCCACACGATCAAACAAGACCAGTCTACCAGTGGCAACCGTGCTCCCTACAGTCACTGGTTTCGCATTCATGCATTTCGGAGGAACCTCCCAAGACACCGATTCTCGCATACCTGGATTTTCTGAAAGAAGTCTCTCAGCTGGTTGGTAAATTGACTGCACCTATTGAACTCTTATATAGCACTTCAATGACATGAGTTCGGCCCTATTTAATGAGGAATTTTCACAAATGGGCGGCCGGGTGCCGAATGGGTAGAGCGCTTGTCGCCATGACAGCGAAGATGATGATTGTGGAGTTGAGATCTCTCCTCCGGCAGTCGTCCGTTCACTTTACACTTGGCTCCCATGTTTACAGGGCTGACTTGCTGCGTCTGCATGTGGCCCCATTCGGTGTAAACCATCAACAACTTCCCCACGGGCTCAACCCTGGCTTTACTTTTACTCGTGAACGTGGCTCCTGCTTTTTCACGGAAAGAACCAGCTTGTCTTGACTTAACTTAATGTCTGTTGACTCGAGTAAATTAGCAACAACCAAAACATTAATTAAGACTTCAATACTTTAAGTAATGTTTGCAGTTAGTGCTGCTGGCATGATTTAGATACTGATTTGAAAAAAGTAGAAAACACAGTTAGATTAGCTTTTTTTCTGGCTAACTGAATGCTTTTTTTTTGTTTGTTTATCTCCCTGTTCCTTCTTTCCTCAAGATATTTCGTAACGCCTAAATTGACATATCCTTCTAGTATGTTCCGTAGTGATATTTAAGACTACACACAATATTACTCCTATAAATGTTCCCGCGTGAGAGAAATTTCACAGGGATAAATTGTTACAAATGTATCGCTGTGTATGCCTTTTAAGTAGAATCAGATTTCACAATTTTGTATTTTTCACGAATCAGCTCTTAAATAGTCTTTTTTTCTCAAAGATACATCCCGTCGCTGCGCAGATGTTAGTGTTCAGTACAAAATGGGAACAGGAGAGCTCTTATTTTGAGAACGCGATTCGTAGGACGGGCAGAAACAGGTTTGCAAAGTAAAACAGGTTGCCAGCTGTAACAAAGAGAGAGAGAGAAGTGAAGAGGGACCATTCTATGACAGAAATTCTGTCGTTCAAGTTATTGCAAGCAAAAGGTTAAATCAGATTTGAAATGGTTAAAAGCAAAGTGAATTTAAATGTTTGTTTCACTGTTCGTGCTCTTTAAACAAAAAGTACGAAATCGAAAAAGTTATAAATATCTAGCAAAAAAAAAAAAAAGAAAAGAATTTGACATGCGCGACGGAGTCTAATACTGTTTCCATGTGTATATTTTCCCTCATCTTCAATGTTTGACTTCAGCTTGGACTCTACTAAACACAAAGCACTGTTGCTAAATCTGTTTTCGTGGGGAAAAAACTTTCGGTCATTTAACACTATTATACCATTATGAGTACAAGTTTTACAAATAATCGAACTATTGAGTGGAATACTTACCCAGCAATGTCCTTGTTCAGTTGTAGAGCAAAACATATCGTTTGTCATGTAATGAAATATCTCGAAATTAGCTTTATACGGCAAAGACAGGCAGAACAAAAACTTGCACTATTTGTAAATTTGCAGTTTCAGATTTATTAGTCTACGCGGTCTTGTTATCTCAACACAAAGATCTGTTTGTTTCTTAATTTTGTTCCGTCAAGAAAGATAACGAGCTGAAGTCGTATTCCGTACAGAATCTTTCTGCCTTAATATGGATAAAGTTTTAGAGTCACTCATACTTTTCGATATCAATAGAAATTAGTGGAAAAGCAAATTAAATTGCAAGAAAACGTGTGAACATTTATAGTTTGATCTTCTGTAGACAGATCAGCCATGATGCCCACACAAACAAACAGGTGTTTGACGTTTCAGCGCCTGTGGTATGTCACGTGGTCTGAGTCAGCTGCAAGATCGCTCTAGTATGGCACCTAAAGTGTTTCCGAAATTAATTGAAACTATATTTTTCTTCCCACACCCTTTTCCTTCTCCATTCTGTTCATGAAGTATTCAAATAAAGTTCTTGTTTTATGATTTCTGACCTCTTTTTAAGGTCTTTCTCCAGTCTCTCATTACAATCTAGTACGATCAATTTAGTACTGTTCTTATTTTTTAAATAAAACAATAAAAACATAAAATTATCTTTCGACATCAAAGAGCTCTTTGTGTTTCAGCCAGTTCCGTACCAGAAAAAAATAGAAGACAAAAACTTCCCACAAAACGGATTTGGTGAACAGCCTATGAAACTTGTTGATTGATTCAGTGCCTCTAGGGATTTAAAAGAAAATCTCATTAAGGTCTGAAAGGTATAGTTATGCGAGGTGAAGGTTAGATTATTGTTCAAATATGATAATTTTATGATTTTCATGAGTTGTACTATGAGACTATTTAGTGCAAAGCTTTGTCGATTTTGTGAACTAGAAAGAGTACACGTCAAATACCTTTGAACCTTGATTGTTGGGAGATTTTGGAGCCTATTTCTTCGCCTTTTAGGTCTAAACTCCCCTCTTAATGGCACCTGTCTTGGATTTTTTTTTTTCGTAATTACTAAAATCTTCATTTCTGACTTAAATTTTCCTCGCTGACTCCTCGCTGACTCCCCGCTCCCTCCGCTTCCACCCGGTCGGTGACTGGTGCGCTTTCATTTGACTCGACCAAAAACTACCCGACAGCTTTTGCTAGATGGAACATTTCTGTGCATACCTTAGTGTAATAGTGGCTTACGGGTTTTTTTCACATCCAGATGGGGGCATGAGAGCTGATTGAAAGCGAGTCTGTTCTTAAAGACCACACGTACATCTTGCAACATCCTTCACTTGTTTCATATGTGCTTCACGATCACTTAACTATAAATTGCTGTTTCGGAGGCGTTTGATGCTATCCACCCTTCTGGGACCTGCAGACGTTACATGGCTAAAGCTGCAACTAAGGGTCGTATAGAGAATTAAGAAAAAATTAACTAGGCAAATATTAAGAAGACCTTAGTATATTTAAAATTTACCGCAGTCTCTGAGTCTACTAGGCTTGAAAGAAAGTCGTTTCGTCGGAGATGCATCAGGCTGGTATTACACCGAGTAGCTGTCCATTTCTATAAGGCTTTTAATAAAACGAATCTAAAAGTGATTTTGTATAAGAAAGATGAGTTTAAAAAATAACTGGAGAAAGAGTACAGTAGGAAATGGACTGCTGTGCTAATGGAAATGGGCGTGGTACGCCTCCCAAATGAGGACAAGATAAAGTGCACTTACATCAGCATCGCACCAGCTCATTTTCTTTGCTTTTTACCACTCTCCTTTTCCCTTTTAATTTCTGTTGTGGATAGAACGCGGTGATGATCTGAAAGCGAGCAGACTGGTTGATGGTGAAGCTCCTCCTTGTGATGTATACCTAATGTCATCTGACTGGGGCCTTGTGGATGCATTTTGCGTTTTATCCGCAGATTTCCAGCATGCGCTAAAAGCTTAATGAGTCCGTCTGTTAATGCCACAAAACAAGTTTGTACATACAGGCAGTCCTAGGGTTACATCCACCCTGAGTTACAATGTTTCGTGGTTACGACACATCTCACATTTACTGTATAAAGCCTTGTTTCCACTTCAGTGGCTTTGGGTCGTAAACGTCGTAACACGAACTTCGTGTTTCATTTCATTATCAAACGTATTTTACATGAGTTTTTTGATAATTAGGATAGAATAAGTGCTTACAGTATGTTATTTACGAACAGTATGTAATTTACGAACAGTATGTACGTATATTCCGACTTACAGCGAAATTCGGTTTACAACGCGACGTAGTAGCGGAACAACGTCGTAAGTCGAGGACTGCCTGTGTATTGCTGGTGAAAGTTGAAAACGTAGGAGACCTTCGTACCAGATTCAGCAGGATGGCTTTAGTCTCCGTTTTTTTTTTTTTTTAAGGTGCTGACCATGTGGGACTGTAAAATATTAATTTTGGAAAACTTGGCTGCATGTCTATCTATGTGTCTGTCTGTCTGTCCCTTCACCCTCACTCACAGTTGTTCAATAAGCGACGATGGCAGTGTGAATTGCTGCAGGTCCACCTAGCTATAGTCACGTGCAGAGTCTCGATTAACTGTATAAAACTATGTAGAGAGGTGAATGAGAATGCTTGACATTGATAATGATTCTACATATTTATCTGTTTCTTCTGCCTTATGAAACATTCATCGATCCGTGACATAAGTAATAACCAATTTCTAGAGTAGGTTGAATATATATAGTTATTTTCATGGCATGATTTTTATGCGTAGTGGCCAGATCGTTATTTTCTGTAATTTTCATTGTCAAATAAAAGAAAAACCAAAAAAAGAAAAACAGCAACTGATTTTTGACATAAATGTCAGTCTCTGGAAATAAAATAAAAACTTGTTCTTTATTGCAACCTCGATCTCCTCTGTGATGAAAAATTTCACAAACGACGACTGTTGATTAGGCATTTTGAGAAAACTCTTAGATGGTGGGTGTAAAGGTGTATAATGCTTTGTTATTAATGGTATTAGTCGCTGGGATTTGATTTGTTTACACACTTTTACGAATGTACTTTTTTAAAGTTATATGTTGATCTTTGTATACAAGATATTGAAAAGTCTCTTGTTCTTCCTACAATCGAGTCCTTTACACTTTACAAGATTTTGTCGAGCTGCCTGAAAATGTTAACGAACGGTCATTCCTTTATGGATCAGTAAACAAAGAAAACTATAAATTTTTTCCAGAATAATAGGAGACCACAACAAGAAAGACATTTACTTAAAAATTATTGCTCATTGAAAGAAACTTTAATACATGTAGTATTAACCCTGGAAAAAGATCTGGGTTGTGCAATAGATATTTTAACCAGGTCTATTACTTCGGTAGGGTGATGTATAGTACCGAAGGAACAAAATATGAGGCCATTGGGTTTGAGCTCGTGACTGATGAATGTATGGAAGGAACAATTAAATTAAAAGAAAGAAAAACCCCAGATATGCGTTACTCAATGCAGAAATTGAAAATAATATGGAGTAAACAGAATTTTAGCAGGTTTGTTGAAAAAGGTGCCTTAATAAAACACTTTCCAATTTTTAAAGACAAATTATTTAGTAAAGTAATAAAACCATTTGAATGAACCAAAGCAATATTTTTGCCGAATCGTAAGAAATGTGACAAAAACATTGTTGATAATTGCCAAATTATCAACAAAATCTATACATCATTAATTACAAGGAGGATATCGAATGAGCTTATTTTCTATTTTCATAAAGGATCCCGCATTGCCAGTAGAAAAGAATGCTATGCAAGGGATTCAGACGCTTCCAATTAAACAAAAATAGAGGTGTATATTTTGTTGGCTGTCGATACTTTCTTTTAGCAAATATGGTAAAAAGACTCCTGAGCCAATTGAATAATTATAAACGAAGTCTGTAACTGTTTGAAGCTAGATATAAATGCAGATTGAACAAAATCAATTGTTTAGAAAAGATACATTTTTAGAGGAAAAGGATAAATAGGATTTGGTAGATGTTTAAAACTTTCTAGGATATCTTAGCTAAATTGAGTTAAAGTTCTCATATCTAAAATAAAATAAGGGAACGTAAGAAAAATATTTTGCTAAAGTTTTTGACACTTCTACAACTGGTGCTACAATTTTTTTATATCTAGAAATCCTGAGCTAAACAAGCATATAAAATCTTCATATTATTGCAAGCAAGAGACATTATAATATGCCTTTAGAAATGCCTAAATATTTTAGAGAGTTAGGTCGTTATCCATTGTATAAAAAAAAAATAATCCTCGTATAAATTACTATCTTGAACTAAAGGATTAAGGAATGAACGACGACAGGTTACTCAAAAGCGTCTTTCTACGACTCACAAAAAAGACACTGGCCTCAATAGTAAGAATACATGAAATGATTTAGAGAGTGTTTAGTGAACTAGTGCTTAGCAATTTAGGCTTTGAGCGTGAGAAAATTTAATGGCAATAGCATGTGATGCTACTTCACATCATCAGACCAACCCTGTGTAACAGTGCTAGCACTAGAAAACTTGGTGCGTTAATTTGATTTTCAAAAGCACAGATATTTTGGAGTATAAATTAATGAAAATTAAATTTAACCATGGAGATAATTTTAATTAAAAATGAGTGTACCATGTTGTAGTTCTCTTCCCTCCCACTTCCAATGAATACATAGAAACTTGTGTTGTTTCCTCCCCGACATCCCTTTGCCTTCCCTCCATCTTCTCATCCCCCCCAACCCTTTTTGTCTCACTACCCCACATCATTTCCTCTCTTACCTCCCCTTCATCTTTCTGCTCTCTCTCTCTTCCTTCTTTTCTTCACGCTTTTTCTCTTCTCTGTTTCTCGTCTCTCCTTCCCTTCACGTTTTCGCCTGATTATCTTTTTCCTTCTGTCTTCCCATTTCACTCCCTACAATCCTTTCTTTCTCCTCTCTTTTCCCCTCTTTCTATCCTAATCTTTCTCCTCCTCCGCCACTCCTACCATCAATCTCCTCTCCCTTCCTCTGCCTGCCACCCCCACTTATTCTACCTCCCCCGTATCTATCGCTTTCTCTCCCACAAACCCACCCCCCTCACTCAGTCGTTTGTCGGTCGTCACTCACTTTCTTCGTTCGTTCCTACTCAGTTCCTGTTGGCTCGTCAGCACGTGCAGCACACGCAGTCGGTGCAGACCACCTAACATGGCTGCCGCATGTGGGCCCCCGTCGCGCCTCTTTGTTTTCTTTCAGCGGCCATTGTCGGGAGGAACAAGGTTCCCCGCCGCCAAAACACACATACACGCATGCACGCACACGGACACAAGCAAGCCACGGGGCCCGTCTGTGGGTTTGCTTGGCTTAAAACACACTCTCACTGACAGGAGACGAAGCGCGAGTGTCAACAGACCGAAACACATGAGGGATGGAGTTTCTGGGAAGACAGGTCTACAAGGAGGACATTGCACTTCAGGAGCGATTGCTGCGCTTGATAAAGTCGTTAATGACACGGCGTTAGGTCCCGCACAACTTCCACACTACACTACAACATAAAAACAATTTTTCACATTCAGACGAACAAAGGGCGCTATTATACAATTAACATTTGTGTAGGGGTAGGGTTTTTAATTAGAAATCGTCTTCATTATAGAATTACACTTGAGTTTGTTTCACTAACCTGACTTATTTTTCCCTGATCATTGGCTACGTGTGTCAACACGTGTAAGGTGAATATTCAAGGCTTCACATCAGTATGTTTATTAAATATATTTTTATCTGAAAGTTTGAAGTCTTCTCCTTTAGTGTCCTTTTGTGGCTTTTATTATGGTTCATTTCTTTGTTTTGGTGCGGTTTCAGAGGTGTAAGTTAATACACTTAAAGGCACAAAGCTGACCACCTTCAAAAACAGGGCTTGTTAAGAGATTGCTTTAGGAATGTAAGGGTATGTAAGGGTCACAAAACACTTTAACACCTTCGCAAAAAGTTTTTAGGAGTTGGCTGCTTTGGGATTTTAGCAAGTGTCAGCATCATAAAGCAAACAGTGAACTGGTTCTCGTTGCCCTAGTCGGTCTGTTCTAACGATTCAAACTTCAAACACCGAAACCGGAAGACCTTGGAAGCCAGCCGGAAGATGTTCGAAGGTAGCGCAGAGAGCAAGACCTGAACCTTCAGAGTAATGGAGGTCATGCTAACACTACGTGTCCTCTCTCCACCCCTCCTCCCTTCTCTCTCTCTCGTGTGGAGAAGGATTATGTGCACGTGTGATTATGTGGGCCTGTGGAGATATGTATATATGTACAAGTTATTATTGAAAATTCGCTTGTTTGCTACGTTTTCAGCAGTATTTCTCCTTTTTCATTTATTTTAATAAGTATGTCTTTATTAAGACTTTATTTTTACAAATCCAATTGTAATACATAAGGAACAAGGTTAAGAAAGGCATCACTGTTCACATCTTTCTTCACACTTGTGACTACGTAGATTATTTAGAAAGTTTGATCAGTGATGCATGTTATACATAGTTCCCTACTTTTTGAAAACCAGGTAACATGACATTTGTGAAAATAAATGTACGAAACTAGATGACGAAGCGAACATTTTATTCCCCATAGCAAACGTGGAGGAAAATCTTTGGACGCTGCAGAGCTAGTGAAGCACGATGCTGCTGTATAACGAGTAGCAAAAGATGTTGCTGATGAAAACCTGCTTACACTAGATTTCACTAGAAATGCAATATGTGGCCGGAACAAGCTATCCTCAGAAAAAAGGACATCAAATTTCGCACAGCAAAAGGTGATAAATATTAGAAAACACAGATTTGAATCATCAGCAGCAAAAAGCTTCAGTGCTTCCAATGCACACGTAAGACAAGCAGCTGTAGGCAGTTTCTGTTTGTGGGGAGGGGGTTGCTGTTGTGCCCAGGAAGGCAAGCTGCTGTCGCGAACAGGCAATTTGCAGAGAAAATGATCGGGTATGATACACACCTTGCGGAGTTCCTTTTCCTTCGCAGGTTCATGAAAAGAACATTACCAGAGTTCCTGCTGAGTCCCTCCCTAGGGAACAAGGGGCCGTATAGGAAGTTGTTCTTCTGCTGTCATTGTTTATCTTCCACTCCCCCCTCTTCCGCTTGCCACCCACCTGCGAACTGGAAATCTCCGGCCCAGTCATGCCTTTTATTACTGCGCATGCTTCTTTTTCTTTTCTTTTCTTCTCTCTCTCTCTGTGCACAGGCACGTATGTATCTATTGTGAAAAGAAAGAAAGAAAGAATGGAAGGAAAGACGAAAATGGGACAACTAAAGAACAAACGAATGAGTAGTCAAACCAAAGAGCAAATAAAACAATCGGACAAACGAACGAACGAACAACCAAGCAGGCAGTTGGAGAAAAGAATAAACGAGCGAAGAGCAATCAAAGAAAAAAGCAAACGAACGAATAACTCCCAAAGCGAACGAATGAATCCCAGAATAAAGGAGAAGGTGGGATTATAGAAACAGCGAGATTTACAAGAGGGGAGGTGCAAAGGTCGATGGTCCAAGTAAGCGTGGGTGATACAACCATCTCTACCTGTCCAGGCTGCTGGCTGCTGGACCAAGATGAAATGTCCCGTTACAGTCGTGCTCCAGTGCTGTCGTCAGGTGAAGATGTAGGACGAGCCAATCAGACTGCGTGTAGTTCTCTGTCTAAGAATTCTGCGTATGCACCTAAACCTCACCGCACAGCAGGCATTTAATTAGTGAAAACTGCTCACAGTGCATGTTCCTCTCCACTGCCCTCAAATTTTAAGTCGTTCGAAAGCTACAGCTGTTATCCAGAAAAAGGTTTTTACGCTTCTTTACAATATCTAGACATAATTCTGTCTGAGAGAAGTTAAAATGAGGACACTTTTAGTATTTTCTAATTGTGGACACCCTCTGCTTTGTTTTGCAGTTGGAAATTTCTGATTGAGTGATTGAGAGGGCGGGTGGGTTTATAGGTTGCTTACACCTAAGACGCATGCATGCCTTCAGACACGTGTGCGTTCGTTCGTCCGTCTTGCTTGCATATTTTGATGTGCGTTCGTGCATGCGTATGCAACAACATATATAATATATTTTTATGCGTGTACGTGTGCGTGTCTGCTCCCGCTGGAAGTACTTTTGTCATTTGGTTTTTTTTTGTTTGCTGCACGATCAGCGGAATCTTCCGCATGTTTCTCAAAGACAGCGGGGAGTAGAAATAACAGAGAAAATTTCGTCAGTAGTTCCTCTCCTCGTCTATCTCTTTAATCTTTTTTTACGACTTCGCCTGGTCACGTGACTCGAGAGGCGGCCCCCTGACTCAACACGTCTCAATATAACGAGGGAGGGAGGGGCAGTGGGTGCCGAGAGACGGAGGGATAGCGACGGGAGACAGAATAAAGAGCTGGAGAGGGGTGGAGAGAGAGATAGTTAGATGGAGGGTAAAGGGGCTAGTTCTTGGATTCCGACACCGCACGACGCTGCAGAGGTCTGAGAGGCAAAAACAGTGGCTGCCATCATCAAAGGCTCAAGCGCAACCGATACAGGGCCCCCATGGCGAGGACCGCTCGCGCTGTGATTGGTAGACTTTGCCTGCTGCCAGTATTGGCGGGGCCCGGTCAAGGGTTGGAGCTAATGTAATTTTCGAGCTCTAAACATCTTTGACTGGGGAGAGTCTACCCGCCAATTGCTGGCATAATCAAATCAGCCTCAGAATGGCTGCCGCTCGCGCGAAGCAGCTCTGGTCAAACCTCCTCCTGCATGAACTTCTGGCAAAGTTGACTTCTCCCGCTGATGTACATTTTTTTTTTTTGGTCGCTAGTCGTGCCGAAGATTTGTGAAATGTATCTTTGCTTCCGTGTCTCCACAGTTTGCCTTAATTATTGTTGTTGTTTTTAGTGTTTCCATTACGATGTTCGTTTGGGATGTGGTTCGTCTCGGCAGGAAACGATGTTTCACAGCATCTCACTGTCACTTTGAAGTGACATTCAAGAACTGGAATAAATCCTTTGCACGAGGGGTCGCATCAGATGAGCATGGAATTTTTAGGAAAAGTTACAAACATGTTAAACTTGACATAAAAAGGTACTCCGTCTGGCATAAAGTTCTACTAAGTACGTTCAGTGGACAGAGCACTGCCCTTTCTGGGACCAACCTAAGTATCGCGAGGTGAATGAACGCATGAGTTAATAAAGTCGCTGGTCTATCGTCCAGGCTATATATCCCGATGGTGGGTCAAGGAATTAAAGACTCAAAGAGAGTGTGGAGCCTGCAAAACTTTTATTGCCATTATATTTTGTAGCAGCGTGGACACTGGAGCGGGTGAGAACGGGATCGTGTAGGTAGGGCAAGTCTGTTTTCAGCCCAGACCATCTGTAGTAGTCATGCAGTCAGGTACAAACGTTGTTCTTTGTGAGACTTTGTGCGGGAATGGGACTCGAAAACACACACAAGCATGAAGAAAGAACTAGAGAGAGAAGTCCTGAATGATACACAGTTTTTTCCTTCCTCCCTCGTCATTTACCCACTTCACACCTCTTCCATGCCCACTTACACAGCCAGCTTCTGCGGTTGGGATGTTTTGCACGTCGATATCGTATTTTCTACTGTCATCTCTCTCTCTCTGCCCTCTTTCCCCTCATTCCCCTCCCCCACTCCCTCTCTCTCTCTTTCTCCGCTTTGTGTTTGGTTCATGTGGCTCGTTGTCCATTAAAACAGCATGTTCACTACACTCTGCTCTTCAAAAGGAAAGATCGTTATATGAAGGGCTTGGAAGTCATTTCTCGCGCTCCTGGTGTTCAACGTATTCTTTCCTTGCTTATTAACATTGCTATACTTCTCGCTCGCGAACATAGATACCATAAGTTTTCCTTCTCTACACCAGAAAAAAATGAAGACTTTTTTTTTTTTTTTTTTGTAGCTTAATGTTGCTGGAGGTTGCTAATGTTTCGAGTAATTTCTTTTCGGGCTAACTTTTACAAACTCAGCATCTGGGTGTGTCATGTCTGAAATAAACGCATACAACAAAATAAAATGTATGGAAAAAATATATATACACTCAAACATCTGTTTAAATTTTTTGGTTATATAGAAAAGAGGATAACTCGACAAGTTTGATAAAAATATGGATTTAGACAAAATAAATGAGGATAAATTAAAGGAAAAAGGAATGACGGTAGCAAAAAAATTGCAAGAAAAAGAGAGGAAAGATCTGAGCAGCATTCACATTTGTGATGAGACATGTTTGAGAAACCATCTACCGTTTGTCAGAGTGCTGTAAGAGCTGTATACAAGTTCTGGGAGAGACACAAGCACGGAATTAAGAAAAAAATTGAAGAGAAAAAATGTTTCAAAATCGGGGAAGCAAAATCTAGGGGTATGTCGTGCAAAAAAGTCCTTTTCACTCTTCTGAAGAAAGTTTCTGTATTTTCCTATCTATAATATAGGTTCCTACCTATAAGAACATACACAAATACATTCATCCATAAATGCACATAAACTAGCAAGTACGCACGCACGCAGACTCACTTGTAACCGTCACACTAAAAAAAAAGTCAGCAGCAGGTACGTTTTTGCCTCTCCTGGGGCCTGACGCCGGGGTAGCAAGAAAAACAGCAGGAGACAGACAGCACATGCGTATCGGCAAGGTACCCGGATTTCCTCACTACCAGCACGCGGTAGTGCCACAAATGGCCTCCAGATGCGGCAGGCAGGGGAGAGTAGTGTGGGAGGGGGAAGGAGAGGATGAGGTGTGTTACATACTGCCCGTGGCTGGCGGTCACGACCAAGTAAACTGAAGCCTTGTTTGTACTGCATGTGGTGGATAGCTCGAGATTAATATCGTCAAGATGAGGAAGACAAGAATTATCAGACAATATTTACCAAGTTGAGAGTGTCTACAGAGTGCTTAGAGTGCTAAAGTGTTGTCCCCTACGGACCATTGCAATGCCCCCGTAAAGGACTAGTGGAGTGACATTTTTTTTTTCTTACGATTGGTTAAAGCTCAGTTCATGATACTATTTCCTCAAACCCTGGTGAATATACCCTTCGTTCTGTTCAGCTTTCATACACGCCTACAGATATCAAAATGCACAGAAAGATGTCGGTCCTGCAGATTTGAGGACAGTACATATAGATACACTTATGTTGTCAAGGCCTCAGGCAGTTGGAGACCTAGGGACACACGTTAATGAGGCGCATGACAACTTCATACTTTAGACCTCTTTCTGAACCTGGTAATGTCTGTAGGTGTATATCTCGAGAACAGAAGAGGTATTTTACCCAATATTTGAGGAAAATAATATAACCCTGAACTTACAATCAATAGGAAAGTAATTTGCACACCACTAGTCCTTTAAAATACTGACAACTGTACTGCTTTTCGTTTTATAGGCTCTTTATTGCAAACAGGTCGATCGTTCTTAATGAAATAAAATGATTCTAGAAGCTGGCCATCAGAAAACACAAGACATTAAGTCTGTTTTTTTTTCAGGAAGCGAAAGATATAGTCCGTGGTAAAAGATTAGAGTCAACTAGTCTCTAGCTTTTTACGAGTTTGCATGCTGCAGTAGAGTTTTTCTTTTTACAGCACTTCGGTTTGTTTCAAGACATAAAAAGTGTCAATACACAAAAGCCGTGTGTAGTAAAAATAATTACAAAAACTGGTCTGTAATATCTTCAATATTATAAAAAAGTCAAAAAGAGTTCCATCGAAACTCCTTTCCTCTGGTCAAAAGACAAGTTTCCGGCATCGGTGACTCGTTGCAACTAGTGGTCATCCGAAATTCGGTGGGTGAGATCGTTTGGCTAGGGTTCTTTCACACCATAATGAATCTTGCTTTGAAGTTATTTACTCAAGTTTTCACTATCCTGAACATAGCTTTTCTTTACTTATATTTACATTCATGTGTTCATCATTTTCTAAGGGAGGTGTGGGAACAATACTAAGACTATCTCTATTATGTTGTGGCTGTAAGACAATCAAAAGAGAATACACACAGTATTTTTCAAACATTCTTGCAAAACATTTTATCTCCGGCTAGATGTTTTCTCAAAATATTGAAAGAAAGTTTTTGAATATGCGTTAAGGTCAAAAGTCATGACCTCAGGATCATCAGGTCATTCATATCATTTCTCCTCCTCGTCCATCAAAAGAAGGGGCGCTTCCTGTCTGCTGCGTGCGTTTGCACGGCCACCGTTGGCCACAAGCTGCGAGACCCTGGACCTGGCCACTGCGGTCTGCTCTGGCACTGACAGGCGATGCTTGCAGCAGCCACGCGGAAGTGAGATGTTTCTACCAACACGTGCGCACAAAAAAAAAAAAAAAAAAAAAAATTGGGCGGCGTGATGCGAGGAGGCCTGGCGGCGGAGGGGCAGCGCTGCGTGTTTAATTAGCTGTAATTTCATTAATGCGGCGCGACTAGCAGGCAGGCGAGGCGAACATCCCCCGCATCTTGGCGTCAGCGTGGCGGGTCCCGAGATTGACTGGTTCCCTCCAGCGGCCGCCAACCCAGACTCCCTCCAGGATCCCCTTCACATTTTCGCAGCAAGCTTCGCCGTAGAATGAGACAGAATGCGAACCGTAGTCGTTCCAGCAAAAACACACTTTCCTCCCGGCACACTGGTCTAGGTGTGTGTGCGTGCTGATGCGTGCACGATTGTACATAAGTACGAGCGCGCATATATGTTTATTGGAATGTTTCTATATATATATCTGTTAGCGTGTGTGTTGTGGAGGGATGGCTAGATGGGTATTTATGGAAGTGATTTTTTTATGTTTCATATGTATGTATTTATGTGTGATAGGCTCTGGCGTCTATTTGCAATTTGTGCAAAGATATTTCAAGAAGTTCCGTCTATTTTTCGGAAAGTATTTGTAAGGTTATGATGAAATGCATCTTTTTTAAAATCCTAACCGATGTGGGTTGTTTTTTTTTTTACACAATAAACCAATTCAAATGACCGTAAAAAATTAAAGAAACAAAAAGAAACAAGACAAAAAGGTAAAACCTAAAAAACAAATGAAAAATCTCCTTGAAAAATACCCCTATCTCCCTTATAAACTACTAGTCTAATATTTTGCTTTCCGTATCTGTCGGTGTGATCCACTACTCGGACGATTTTTGAAATATAAGCAGGAGGCCGAACGCAGAGGGACGAGTTAATCACAAGAGTGCTTGAAGCCTTCCAGCAAACTACATGAAAACTACTCGCTTCTGCATTCGTCTTCTGAGACAAAAACTCCACTAATCGCAAGGCCTGTGTCATGGACAGGAGAAAGTCGTGAGAGAACTCAAAGCCTATTGACTGTTTTTGTTTCTCTAAGTGAAAACCGCGGCCGTCAGCAAGAATCCTTGCGGTTGACTCGATAATACACAGTTTTTGAAAGAAGTCTAAATTTGTTTTTGCCTCTAGCGCTTTTTAGTTCTTTCCTTCCCTCTCTCCTCCTTCTATTCCTCTCTATTCTCGCACATTGGGGGTCGGCTGCTTTCCTCAAACTCCTCTCGAATGGGCATCCGGAAGACTGATTACCATTTGATGCCATGGAAAACTTTACAGCGTTTCTCTCTTTAATAATGATCTCACAAAAGCAGACAATTCAAAATACATGCAATAATTACCAGTTGCAATGAGTTCGCTGTTCGCTGTTCATCCAAAGGTAAGAGGGGTGTTATCAGATTTCATGAAACGGTGATCTGTTTACATAACAACCTACCCCCATTTACTTTTCAAAACATTTGCTGTGTGTGAATGGGGCGAGATAGGAAAGCAAAATATGAAATATGAAGACTTTAGCTTGTGGTCTCAATGTTCGTATCCATGACATCACATAAGGGAAGGACTCGGGACACCAGGGTCAACATTTATTGGTGTCGCATTTTTTTCAGTGTAAACGTCTCATCCTTCATTCATAAGAAAATGTCACCATGTCTTCACTTGATCGAAGGAGATCATAAAATATCTCGTATGCACCTACCCCCTCCTGTGTGAGCTGATTATGTTGGATTTTGATTAACCCTACACGAAGTACAGCAGAACATATTTTCTTTTTAAAAAATGCATTTTATGAGAACTTTAACGATACTTTAAGTGGATTGTTTTAGGAGAGTTCTAAAGCCAAACGTCCTATGATGAGTGTAGTTAAAAGGACGAGAAAAGCGTTTCTAGCCATCTCTAATGGAAGACTTTTAAGGCATATTCAACACTTCAGTTTGTCAGGATCACAGACATTTAACGCCGAGGTTTGCAGCTACAACACTTCTGCCTTCCTATGGAAGTGCTAATAACCCCAACATGTCGGGTGGAACACTTATTCCCTCGACAAGGGGTGCTATAAAACCTTTAGTACAGCATTGGACTTGGATCTCTTCGAGAGCTTTCAGTTCCGGCCAGGTCCAACCAAGCATTTGGTGAACTTATCTCTGTATCACTCCGGGGTTAGACAGGACGTCACCTACGTAGACCTCATTTATCTTCATTACCAAGGAAAGGTAGCAAAGAATAATAAACTCATAAAATTAGGGAAAACTTTCTTTAAAATCGTTTTGGTCAAATGGGTTTAATAGCTTTTAAGATCACACAAACACAGGTTTAAAGATCAAATAAAACTGTTGAAAAGTGTACACTACAATTTTATAAACAGTGCTCTGTTTTGTTCTCATTTTCGTTTATGGAACTGCTTGACAGGTCTACGGAAACACATTCATTTGCACTAAAATGCATACCTGCCATTTTATTAACCGAACCTCCCCAGAAAAATAAAGAGATAATTTTGAAACCTGTACAGCTTCATAAGTGATAACAAATCATAACAAACCAAAAGAAATCATGATACAGAATGCCCTCAAAATCGTACACCGTTCAGAGCGTAGGGAAAGGTGAAAAAGCAAACCCACACTTGTAAAGATTCTAAGAGGACAAAGACTCCGAACTTTCCTTGAGTTGTCGTTACTGCTTTATTATATAGCCATTCGTGTGCTTCTGGTTGTTTTACGGTTGTTGTTGTGTGTACGCGATAAGCAGGCACCAGAACGAACAAACAAAAGTTAAAGTCATCTCGCAAGCTAAAGAAAACTTGGCTTTACAACATGCCCTAAGTTCATCTTCTAGCCAACCTTCATATGATAATAATAAAAATGATATTCTTAGAGAGATGCATGTATTTCATAAACACTGTGTTTTATTGCATTTTGTCTTCATTTCACTCCTTGTCTGATCTGCAGCTGTATATCTCTGCTGATACGAATTGCAAATCCTTTAAATGTAACCCCTGGACTGTCAAAAACATTTAAAACGAACGATTTCGGGTATAATGGCCAGCTCTCATACATCTTAATTGCTCTTTCCATCCCCAGGTTCGTCTTTTGTCATTTATGTCTCTACCTTGCTGTGCAATCCTTGTACCGCACGCTCGTGTTAATGCGCGCAAAATGCAGTAAAGAGAGATTATTTCCACTTTCTAAGCTGACAGAGTCTCACTTAAAACATGTAACATTGCCGGTCTATTGTTATTATTGTTGTTATTATTATTATTGTTATTACTGTGCAGCGTTGTTTGCATTTTGTGGCCAGTATTCGCTAATTTCTGGTTTCTTTTGTAAAATCGTCTCCCCATCCGTCGTTTCCCTCTTTGTTTATTCTGCAATCTACGGTCACCGAGTTTTATGTCTCCTCGCGAGTCGCCCACCTTCACAGGTATCCCAGCATGCGTCGGGCGTGCTGGCGAGGTTTGTTGGGTATCCCCGGGGCGCGCTTGTGATGTTGCATAATGACCGATATCGCCGCCACCGGTTTCAAGTTGTGCCAAAATCTTAACTGCGTGTTCTTGGTGTACAGCGCATGGCTTGACGAGTAAATAAAACGGTAAATGAGCCGATGGTGGGGTGAGCGAGGTGCACCCGGCTACACAGTGCAGGATGTCCGTTGGAGTGTCGTGTGGCCGGTCTGTGCTTGTTGCCAGGGTTATAAGACTTTGCTTTCTTACTGCGGGGTCTGAATTAAATGTTGACACAATTCGTAGCTGCTGCCTAGTAAACAGAACAGCGCTGTTGTTAATTTATTACATAAATGTCATGCGGAGTTTTTGAAGTTTTATTTTTGTTTTGAGAATGCGTGATTGTTTTGAGTCACATGTTCGTGACCTAACGTCTACCGTCACGGAAGGGGCGCAGACAATTTGAAAGTTTGAGAAAATGCTAATGATACTTTGTTTAATAAATAACCGCTTTTGTGATATCAGGGAGAATCAGATCTTCCTCTCTTTCCTAAAACTCAGGCGGCAAATGCGATGTTCAAAGACTTGTATCTCCCAAAAGTATATCATTCGGTTCGATCAAAAAAGAACAGTGTAACTAACTGGACCCAATCGTATGAAGGTAGCTTGGAAATGGGACTATTCTCTAATAATTCCTATCACTGCATCTTCGTGTGTTTGTCTTTAATGTCTTTCTTCCTACTAATATCTGTCCTTACAGCGTTTCTCCCCCAACTCACCCCCACACACACACCAACAGGCCTCATTGAAGTTATCTGTTGTGGTGACAGTTTTATTTAAAAATCTGGAAATAATGTAGAACGAGCCTTTGTCAGACGTTGGCTCAGAAACGACATGCGTGTTACAGCTGTAGGTGGTCTCTCACACACATTATCTCTATTGCCAGTGTGTGTGTGTGTGGAGAGAGTAGGGGAGAGGAGGAGAGAAAGATCAATGCATTTCGTGTTGTGTGTTTTGAGGTTATAAATGGTGGAATTATGTATTAGAATGAGGCAAAGATTACAGAACGCTCGACCTACAAACACCTTTGTTATCGTTTATGTTTGTAGAAAGCTAACTATTTAAAAATGCACTGAGCTCCGTGTACTAATAAGTAGTAACAGCAGTAAGAGTAATACCAGTCACAGTAACAGGCAGATGTCCGCAAGTAGACAACAGTGCTGCCGTCTGCTGGAAGAAAGCGCACTTGCTTTGCTTTTTCAAAGCCCTGGTCCACTCAGTGACTTCATCCCATGCACTCTGCACGAAAGAGTATCTTATCTCCTCTGACAATCTTCCCCAACACCAAGTCCATCCCCCTTTCCTTTCCCAACCTTGTCTCTGTACTTCCGCTGGCCCAACCTCTCCCGTGTGTGTGTGTCTGGTGTATGTGTGTGTGTGGTGTATGTGTGTGTGTGGTGTGTGTGGTGTGTGTGTGTTCCTGCTTGTGCAGCACTGTGCATGCATGCATGTCGGCATGTACATGTGTTCTGGCAGAGGCCTCGCGCTGCTGGCTTGTGGTGACTCTTGCGTGTCGAGCGCTGGAGGCAGATAACCCCGGCGCTAAGCTTTATCGGATGACTGTCTCCAGGCCAACGTTTCCAGAGTTCTTGAGATCTCGAGGCGCCACCTAGCTAACCTGCGTCGGGGATGCAGAATCGCTTGCAGTGAGCCAGATCATTGAAATGGGGTATGGACGACGATGACTGAGAAGCATATCATTGGCTAACGAGAAAATTCTCCTGTGGGGTCGCACTAGCATTCTGTGGGAAACGTGCACTTGTTGAGTACATTCTCTCTCTCTCAACTATGATCACTCACTGGGTGAGCAAGATGAGTACAACAATAGTGGTGTATGCGTGCCAGCTTGACCTGTCCTGTGACCCTTCCAGAAGGTCTCCCAGCTGGCGGTCTCTCCCCTCTTTGATGTTAGCCACATTTCTTTCTGAAGGTTTAATCATTCGCCTTCCCATTAATCTTGTACCTTGTATAGCACAGTACCTATTGCCTTCAACTACCCATAAACCTGTACCTTGTTGACTACAGTACCTATTGCTTCACGTGACTATAAAGCTGTTCTTTATGGAGCGCAAGCGAAGATAAACAAAGCCCTCACATAAAATTGAGACGCAAGTTACGATCGCACTCACCATTGAAGTTAGCCCTGCTAGTGTTAGTCTAGATCTTGTCTACTGTCTTTGTCTGACAAAATGTGTTATATGTGAAAAAGCAATTGAACTAAAATATTAAATAAGATTGAGGACTGTCTTTGTACATCAGTGGAAATATTAGATGAGAATTAACTCAAAGCACAACTAAATCCAGCTACCTTAGCAGCTTTGGACGAACATGACACAACAATTAGCTTGGTGTCTAACCATCAGCGGACACGACCTCCCGCGTGCAGTCAGCATTCCAAATGACTTCCAGTGGGTCCGAGGGGAAGTTTCTGGAAAAAAAAAAGACGGCAGAGGAGTCGACCGGAACGTCGATTGCCAAGGCGCAGTGAATTAAAGTGTCAGCGGCCGCCCATCTTAACGAGATCTAACACGTGGAAAGATGGGGTGGGAAGTGGTACAGTTTGGACAGAAACAAGTCGGAGAGAAGGAGCGTTACACATAGAGAGGAGGAGGAAGAGAGAGAGATGCCGGAGGAACGCGACTGACACAAAGCCGTTCGCGAGTCAGGAACATCAAGTTGACGCGACGTGGAACGTTTTTAACCCTTTTAGCGCGTGGTTTGTTGTTTTAAGGGCAGGCTCACGGTAACTTTATAGTTTTCTTTAATTAGCTTGGCCCAGCATGGTGAGGCTCACCACACGACGAATGAGGTCTGTAGGGAGATGGACCCTCACGACCGGCCATACCAGAAGTGTTCCAGATTGCCGCCTCCCCTTCCCCACCGTGTCTTATTCTTAAGACTGTGGTATTGAAGATAATCGGTCGAGAAACTGATGAATCGAACTGCACAGAAAAACTATAATGTATAAATAAACCATTGAGACCAAAATTCACCTTTCCGCTGATCTTTTTTAAGATTTGAAACATGAAAATCATAATTCAGTAAATGGAAACAAAAATGAAAGAAGATAACAGTTAAGTAGAGTTCAAATGAAAAGAACAAAGCAATGGTCTCAATAAAGGGAAAAGGAAGGGAGGTAAAAGAAGCTGTTGGCCAGGACACATACCTACATATTGGGGGCAGATGTCCACCGTGGCAGCCGTCAAGAGCGCTGCTGGTTATGTCCTAGCGGCAGGACTGACCTTTCTGCGCCTAGCTGACGACTCGCCCCCAGTGGCTCCCGACTGCCAGCGGAAGTTACGAAATTAGCAACGTGCGAGGGGAGGCAAATAAACAGCGCCGACGGATTTATTTTAAAACACAACAAGCGAGCAGTTACCTGTCAATTACGTTGTTCACTTGATACCCGAGGCGAGAAATGAGCTTCATATGTTGATATCTCCTCCTCTGTACCCACGGCTTTGAGGACGAAAGGTTGGCCTTACCTTCATGCACAGCGCCCTGAGCTCCACCGTGCTAAAGGCAACAACTCGGGGGTTTCTGATGTATGTTTTTGCGTGCGACCTGCTTCCTGAACATGAACTCCACGTCGTGCTTTAATCTGTCGACACATTCAATCCAGACAAGCGTGTGTTTGGGGAGTAGGGGAGGTACTAAAGTAGCAGGACTGAGAGATGACTTCCACCAGTTATTTCACGGAAAAAGAATCGTCGGCACAGTTTCATTTCAAGCTTTTGCTGATTTTTTAGTTGTTCGCTTTTCGCGAACAGGACATGGTTGACAAGTAAATAAGACGAATGAATGGGAATGGGAAGGTTGGGGAGGAGGGAGACCTGTGAGTGACAATGGTATCATCAACAAGACATTGAAGGATTTTCATTGGAGTGTAGAAAGAAGGTAGCGCGCTTGCGATGATTTTTTTTTCAGCCTTAGACTCTAAAACGAGGCCAATTTCCTCACTTCGCTTCCAATTTAACTATCAGCAGACGATGCAAACTCTCGTGTTGACGGAGGTACAATAGCTTTATGGTCTGTTGTGTTTTCGGTTTATTGGCCCCAAGTTAAGAAGTGGAGGTCACCAACGTTTACCGCATAAAAGAAAGGAAAAAAAAGAGTATCTTAGTGCAGTCGTCGACTAGGACTTTATCGCGGTTCCTGATTTTAATTTGACAGATGGTTCACCGAGACACTGCAATTGCAGAATCTCGGTTTGCACTCAGAATGAACTTGCATGAATAGGGGTTTTAATTAGATGAACCAGGAAACACGCACACACAGATTCACCCGCAAACCTACACACCGTTTGACTACGACGACGACGACGACGATGATGGATGATGATTGGTGATGATTGATGATGATGATGATTGCTGATTGATGATGATTATTATTATTATTCAGGTGTGGTTCCAGAACCGCCGCGCAAAGTGGCGTAAGCGAGAGCGCTTTGGCCAGTTGCAGACAATGCGCGCCATGGCAACGGCCGCCACGCACGGAGGTTACGACATGCCCCTCGGCCCTCGACACGAGCCTTACAGTCCGCAGGTGGGTACCCGCCCAAACCGACTACCTAGACACGGGGTAGGCTGCTAGCATAGTAGTAACAGATCTCGCCTCGGAGCTTATGTTCTCTCTGCATTTCACTGTTATTTTTACATCGTTTGGTTCTCCCGATACAGTTTCCACCACCACCACACCTTCATAGTCCCCACTCCACTACTAGCATTAGATAGGAACACTGTCCTATCAAAGAAAACAAACACCCAACGTGTATTTCTACTTTTTTTAACTTCTGTAGATAGATGGGAAAAAAATCTATACATAAATTGATGCGACTGATAATGTATGCGGTATGGCGATGTCTCTAGCTCTACAACAGTCAACACATTCCTTGTAATGTAAACATAATCGTTGAGGATGTAGAAAGTAGCAGTTCCACAGTTCACGCTCTACCTTTGAACCTGGAGCAGCGTCTGAAGCTTCCGGTGCACTGTAGCGTCGCTACTGACCTGTGACCACAGACCACAGAGATTACAGAAGTCTGGGCCTGTGACCTTATCGGAGTCAACCGCGCGAGGAAACTCTGCGGCAGGTGAATCTCGCTTCCTACCTTTCTCCTGAGTTGCTGGACCGGGCATCGTGAAGGCTTTGAGACCTGCGACTCCAACAGCTGACTGGCCAAGTGTGTAGCTGGCTAGACTCAGGCTGCTGAGAAGAGTAGATAACTTGAGCACTCTGCATTCTGCTAGATGCCGTATCTCGCCGAGTTTGACAAAATAAGATGAAATCACATGATTATTTCCTGACCATATATTAGTCCACCGAAGTCCATTTAAAAAATATGACGGTTTGTAGCTTCGACTGGCTATAAAGAAAACGTTTTTTCCTTTCTTCATCTGATTATCTCTCTGGTTCTTCAAAGAAGTGCTTCTAGCTGTTCTTCCAGAATACATATAAAGGAGAGTGTACCCCCCCACCACCACCACCACCACCACCACCACTACCACTCCCGTATACCGTATACTTCTGACCTGCGTTATTTCAGTATTTTCCACTTAAAATATTTAATTCCTTTCATTCTTCATACTGGTTAGTGATATTTTTGTTGGTTTCTTCCTCATTTATATTTATTTAAACTATTTTTTGCCAATAAATACAACTGGGATATGACAAAGTAGGGTCAGGTGAAGTTTTTTTTCAATTATGAACGCAATATCTGAAAAGAGTAATCTATCAGTAGATTCAAAATGAACTTTTCTTTTGCATATTAAAAATGCTATTAAAAACCCCCAAAAAGAGCCAGCTTTACACTAAATAAATAGCCCCATTTTTTTAATTTTTTTTTTTGTCCGATCTTCTTCATCCCACGTCCCTTTCCTGGCTGTTTCTCGCGCCTTGCTCTTCCAAAGCACAGCTCCAGTTTGAAATCTTTCACTCCCCACGAATATTCTTCTTCAGTTTTGGACATTGTTTTCCCCCCTGGTTTAGTGTTGACAGAATTCCTCCCTTGTTTATCCACGCCGGCTTGCCATTGTTGGAAAGGGAGGCGCGCGCTGTGCCGCTAGGTGGCGCGGTCGGCGGCCGACAGCTGTGGACCCCAACATCTGGTCCCCGCCTGATGACACACGGCCACTTCCACCGCCGCTCAGCCATCCAAAGCGTCTCTGTGATCGGCCTTGCTGACAGCGATAAAAGAGTGTTGATTTTCTTTTGATTTTCATCGCTGGCTCTCCTGTGTGCATCTTCCACTCATTCCCCGTTCGGCAGGTTTGAACCATCGATTGTTTACGTGGGCCTCATGCATGTAGCGCATGTCGCCACTATCCGCATGGTCACACACATGAAAGGAAAACTTGACATCGTTAAGTCCTCCTCCGTTTGCCTCCCTACACTTTGAAGCTTACACAGCACGTGTAACAATATTCACAGGGATGTAAAGGTCTCTCACCTTGTAGATAGCAAACATTTGACATATTTGTGTATGTGTATGTGTTGCTGTCATTCCAGGGTTCTGAGTCGCCGATGATGTGGATGGAGATGTATAATCACTATGGCTCTAACATGTGGAACCCTGTCTCGGGGATCAAAGGTTACCTGGCGATGGGTGCGTGTTATTTTTAAATCTTGGTAATTAAAATGATAAAAGGGTGAGAAGAAAAAAAAATTGAAGGTTATAAATGTGTGCCGGTAAAAATAGGGTTTTTTTAGTGTTCCATTTATAAAGAAAAAGTCCGGCGGGTCTAAATCAAAATGTCGGAAATTTTAATCATGCTCTATACGTAATTTGAAAATGAACACTTCTACACCATGTTTTATGTCAATAATCAGTATATAATTTATAATATAGCATTTTAAACCTTATGTTTTAGCTGATGCTGGTCTTTTGTAAAGACTGATACTTTTAACATGCACTGAATCCTAAAGGAAAAATGAATTCATTGATAAAATAAAGTTACCTTCAATGTTCCCTCTTTTAGCGACGAGCCAAATCCAGAGAAAAAATAATTTAACAAGACAAACACAACACAATACCAAGATCAAAACAAATAAGATCCTCTTTTTTGTTCGTTTGCAGATGCAACCCAGTCGTTAGGACCCAAGTGGGCAGGAGGCGTTGCCCCCGTCTACCCTGGGTGGAGCGATCCTCAACTGCTCTACGGGTCACCTCAGCAACCACCCGAAGTGCACGGAGGGTGTGGAGGACCTGTCCCTCAACGTGCGGACGTGCAGGCGGCACCGTACCCTCACAATGCATTTCAGCAGTGCTCTACCCCGGGTGGCCATTAGGAACGCTGATGGAACATCTCTGAACTATGTTAGGATCATGACAAGGACGATGTCACAACCGCACTTTAGATTTACCAGGCAAAATGTCGCAAGGCCAGGCCTTGGGACAACAGGCTTTTAAGTTATATTACGCTCCTGGTGCATCTCTCAAATATACTCAGACCTTGGTGTGACAGAATTCAAGTCTTAACTACACGCGTGGTCGGTCAGTCGGCACCACTGTACAAAGCCCAGAGCAATATCAGTGCTCAGGATTCAATGTCAGCTGGTCAAATTAATCAGACTCATCATTGCCATTCAAGCTTGCGAGCGTGCTGTCCGTGTCTACAAAGCACCATGTATACATTCTGTAAGGTAGCACAAGGCCGTGTGGTGGTAGAATTCTGCTCAAATAACATTTGTAGCGGCATCTGCACAACCATAGCAATGAGGACTAGGTGCGAAACGGGTTCTTAGAATAAAAGTGGTATCAGGTTGTTTCCTCAAGAATCACTTTGACTGAACCTATTAAACATTCTGGAAAATCCCTAGAAATGGCCGCTGAATAATAAATATCTCAGTTGTACCCGAGACACAGCATTTACAAGGACGATACCACCTCCAAAAAGAAAAAAAAATGCGTCGATTTTTTTTCCATGAGCACAATATTGACCGTTGCACTGTTTAACAAGACAGAAATCAGGAAATTACTAACTCACAGAAAGGGTGTGTAGTTTACACATCTCTGGTTTTGACACAAAATCGCCCAGAAATGTACAAATGTGACATTAACACAAAAAGGATAAACGCTTTCAGATCAGAGGTAAGAAGTAAGATATTAAAAAAGGATTAAAAAATATACAGCCTTGCATCTTCCAACAGCCTTATCATCTAACAGCAGCAACAGCAAATCACATGTCGTGGGATCCCTGGAGCGAGAGATACTTGGGGGAGTCACGTGGTCCTCTTGCTGTTTATTTTGTGATGTCGGTCAAGGGAGAGGGGCACCACTCACCTGCAGTTGCTCTTGGCGTCGTCCAGTGGACAGGGAATCAATCGCTTGTTTTGTAGGGTGACGTCACGAGATTGTCACACATTAACGGCTTAGAAAACCGAAACGACAAGAGAGTATGAGGTCAGTCGTGCCGGAGGTGGGGCTAAAAGTCGAGCTGGACACCCGCCCTGCACATTGCCTTCCTCTTTAGTCGACAAGCGACATGAAAATCTTTAGTGTGCGCGGAGTGCCTGAGAGCACACAAAAGAAAGTGGACTTAGGACAGACAATAAAAGAGACACTGAGTACCTGTCGTCATACACCGGTTCAACCTCTGAGCTACGAAAAACCCGTCTTGCACGTGCTTCAGGAGGTCAAAACCAAGGAATCATGACTGAGAAGGGAATTGAGCAGTTACGCTGGCGATTTTGTGTTGCCAGACATTCTGGCTTCAGCTGTCACGGTTTGGCGCAGGGATGCACTGGTAAAGGACCCAAATCGAAAGTCTGTTTGGAAGTTTGAAAGAATCTGACAGGCGGAGCAACAAAGGCGCTTTACGCCAAGAGGATGTACGCCAGAGATACGTCTGTTGAATGTTACATTTGTACAGACATAATTCATCTTGTCACGGCACAATTTAAATCGCTGTGTGTGTGCGTGCGTGTGTGTGTGTGTGATGTTTAAAATGTGTCTCCCAGCTGTGTTGTGCTGTGGTGTGCCGTGCTCCGGTGTCGCTTACAACATTAGACTTATCTTCCTCAATTCCATACCCCACTTCTATCGCACAACGTCCAGACCCATTAAGCCCCTTTTATTCCTATATTGCCATCTCTTGAGGCAAGGCAGGATGATTTTTTAAGGGATAAGAGTTACACAACTCTCACTGCTACACTTCTGTTTGCGAGAATAATCAGAAGGTCCGAGTCCTTTAGTACTTGTGTCACGTTAACCTCACATTAAGTTTCAGACAAAATACTGTCTTTGAGGATAATGATCGCATAGCCACCGAAATTAAGCAAAGGTATGGCAGTGCAATGAAAGTGATGAAATGATAATTTTGATAATTGGAAACGCACAACATTCCTCAAAGTGCGGTGAGTGTGGTCCAGACAGCAGGCTGTGACGATGTCCCATCTGTCTAAGGCGTTTCCCAAGTTGCGCGAACGCTCGCGCCGCCATCCCCACTCTGTGCGTTCAACTAGCAAAACGTTTTCAGAAACAATGATTTCTTCTGGTGAAATGAGATGAATTAATTGTTGAAGTTTTGCGCCTAGCATATAGGACTGCATCACAGCGACTGAAAACACAAAGACTTTGGGTCACACGAAAATGTGATCGCGTTGTTTGGTTCAGCACAAATGATGCAAATGGCATTGATCACGAGGTTAGCAAGGTCAGCCTAAGTTCTAAGTAATGATTAAATGCATCGTGCCTACTGCAGTCTTACCTTTGGGTGCTAAAATTATTTTGATAATATACTTTTAACGTGTTCGCCAAGGTTCGCATTCATGGTCATCGGCAATTCACCCGTGAGGGAAACTTGGGTAGGACATTGGCTGATTAACTCGATGTTTTATGAGCCAGCGAGAGGGCAAAGTTATCTAACCGACCAGTACAGCAGGAATTCTCACTGCCATTGCACATGCATGGATGATTTAGACTCTAAACGAGGATGAGGCGAGAACCTAACCACTAAAACGAGGAACATTTTTTTTTTAAAGAAAAAGCAAACAAGAAGTTATGGGAAGTCGAATTTAATCATTCTGACAAAATTATTTTCTGCGAGCGAGTATATGATGACAAAGTAATTTTTTCATTCCCAAACAAAATGACCAGCAAAAATATTAACAAAAAAATAAACAAATAACAAAACCCGAAAGGCAATACACCGACGGCAAAGCTCAAGTTCGTTTTTTTATGAAGTTTGTTTTTCTTCGGTTACGAAATCAATGAAAACGGCGATTACGGAGCTCTGTGCCATTATATCTGTCCTGTTTATTTGTTGGTTTTAAAAAACAAATTCTGTAATTACTTCGATTTAAGTAAATTAATGACGATCTCGGCTATATTTATCGAAGATGGGAAAAGGTTATGAGAAAGGGATCAGAAAGACTACTCCGTGAAAATACTGGCTGGTAAGACGCTTCGGGTAGGCCTACCCTGAATCCATGAATATATGGTTTTCACGGCTATCTTCGGTTAACCGATCTACAAATAAGTTGCAGAAAGATGCTTCTTGAAGAAGATTCCAGGCTGTTGTAGTTACGGCGACAGTCGTATCGCGTACGACATTCAAGACGAGAATGCCATTAATATAATGCAGCTTTAGCTGTCCCAAAGGGCAATTAATTATGCAGCTTACACAGCTTTAACTAATTAGTGACACTCGCATAGAACAGCACGAAAACACCAGCGCGACTAGTTTTTAATCTTAAAGGATTTTTCCCCTTTTTATTAAAACCTGAAAACTGCTGGGTCTCATATCCACTTCATCTTCATTTCTCTTGTTGGCTTACCTGTCCTAGCGTTACAAACAAGATGAGAACTGTCAGGTAGTCACCGTACTGCACACCCATCATTCACTTCACAAAAACATCATTCCGTCCGTTCCGCAGCTTTTATAAAATTGCTTCTTGACTATCGAGTACAATCCGTCCACAATAACTTTCATTTAGAGGAGATTTTGCCTTTCACAATTTTTGCTTGGTTTCGAAAAATTATTTTGTAGCTCTTACTTTCGTGTTTTCAAATTTTACTGACAGGAAAAAGGAAAAAGAAGATAAAGACAGCGATTCCGTCATTTCATGGGCGCTTTATTTCGCACAAAGTAACTGGTAATGAAATGTAATCAAGATACGGGCTTAATCGTGGGTCTATTATTTATTGAGATATTTAAAAATATTGTAGTTCTTCCAGCTCTGGGCTTTATAGCGAGGACTGTTGTTAACGTACACGATATTTTAAAACTTAACATCAGACTATTCTAGGAATGGAATTATTCTTTTCAATGAAGTCTTTATGCTTCGTTTTACAAAATAAATATGAAAAGTGTTTCAACAATATTAATCTAATTTTATTTTATTTTATTAGAGTCAGCTGAGATTGTGTTTTGACACTTTGGCATTTTCTCCATTTTGCTGGATTTAATATCGCTGTCTACAGATAAAAGAATGGACATCGGGTAATTTCAAACCTACTTAAGATCACGCACTGTTTGTTAACGCCTAGTTACGGGTAGTTACATTTTGTCTTCTGTAATTTAGCAACATTTCAGATCGACGCCAAAACTTTCAGTTTAAAAAAGTGCTATTAAATAAAAAATTATAACAAGCACTCAGCTATTTCAGATGAAATCTGGACTTACTTCACTTTCGTATGTTTAGTTGATACGGCAAATCACGGGTACCTTCAAGAGATATGAGCCATCCTGCAGCTCACCGCCCATGTGCTGAAGCTTTAAAAGCAAAATAACGATTTAAGATCCTTGCCATAAAAACTTACTCTTTCCATAAACTCAGTCCTACAAAACTCAAGACATTTTGTGTGTCACAGAATCAAACAAAATTTATGTAAATAAATTAGCCACTTTACCATTCAGTTCGCAGGACGTACTGAGGGTTTCCTCTTGCTAAAGACTGACCATGGGACCGTATGCATGACCAAAAAAAAAAAAAGTCCTCTTTCGGGTGGTTTGTCTATTTTCTTTCTGCTAGTTTCTGTAATATAGTACGACATGACCAGCGTCAAGGTAGTTTGAGACTTAATACAAATTAGCGAAGACAAAACCCAGTGATCGCCAATCCCATTTACTAAGCAGGTATTTCGGGTATTTCGCCAGTCCTTTAGCTCCTACAGCTGGCCATGCTCTTGTAAGAGATCGCTTCAGACAAACACATCAGTGGCGTAGGAATCAAGGGGAGATGGGGTGTTGCCGCCCCCTCAAAAAAGATTACTGAAAGTGTAAAAATATTTTTTCCCCTCCCTCCGAACCAATGCTTGAGATGTGATTCCTCACAAACTGCAAAAAAGGTAGAGAAGACGAGAGAGTGACACAAATGATAAATCTTTATTTTCGAAGGTAACAGAATTAGGAAAAATTATGTTTTTGTTTTTTTTAACATCTAGCCCTGAATCTAAAGAAGGAGAACGGAAATACTACCACAAAACAAAGGCATTAAAAAAGGAAAAATTAAACAGGGAAGATAAGTATGTGTACAAGGATGGGGATGGATGTATCATTGATTAGGAATTTTTGACTGAAAAATAGGTAATATTTGGCACGTGATCATTTGTTGATTGTTAATAATGGGTGTTTACGTTGGGCAAGCGATCAATCAAACGGTTTTATATAGGTGTTGTAGAAGTCAAGCTCTGGTATAGACTAAATTCAATTTGCTGGAAGTATAAAGGAAGGCTGTTCCATAGAACACTACCTGAATACTTCAGGCTTGTCTTGAAATGGTTGATTCTAGGTATGGGAGTATCGAGTTTGATGGACCCTATTATTATTTTGATAGAGAATAAAGTCTAGATGAAAATTTTCCCCTTAATATTTTACAGACGCGCATACCTGTGTTGTAATTTAGTCTGCTAATTAGTGGTAGGACCCCTATAAACAAGAATAGATAGGTAATCATTGCTGCACTGACTAGTGCCGAGAATTTTCTTTTTTTTTTTTTTTTTTTGGTCAGTGTTGTCAGGCCCTCTTGTGTATGTTTGCTTTAGCTGTGAAAACGCTTTGTAATACACTTACTGGGGGAAAGTTGAGGGTGGTGTTAATATTCTTAAAGCTACAGAAGCCTTGAAATTTGTCCAAGTTGCTTTCTTTTCATTTGTTCTTTGGAACAATTCTGCTTCTAAAGAATCCAAAGTTCAAGTTTAGTGCTTTAGAAGAAAGTGAGATCGTGGTACTAGTTTTTCTTTAGATTTATTTGTTACGGTATTAGCGGCTTTCCAGATGTTTTTATTATTACTTTTGTATTCTGCGAGTTTATAGAAGCACATTTTCTCCTTTTTTTAATTACTGTGACTAGTTTTTGTTTATTTGTTTGTTGTTGTTGTTTTTTTTGTTTTTTTTTGGGGGGGGGTTGTTGTTGTTGTTTTTTTTTTTGCTCTTTGTATTCGGCTTTTTGACCATTCTTCTTTATCAGATCTCTAAAGTGGATGACTGTTTAAAGTTCTTGATCGAGCCATGCTGGTTTACGAAAGTATTTCACGCGTTTAGTGCACAAGGTTGCGTGTTTGTGATATAGAGTCAGAAACTGGTTGTGCTAATCAGTAAAGGCTTCATCGGTAATGTTTGAGTGCGAACCTCGTTAACTGTCAGTATGAAGTTTGCCCCGCCTCCCCTCCCTCCCTACCCCCGCCTCCTGTTCCAAAGCCGAACATCTTCCATCACCACTGATGCCTTTCGGCCCCCCTCCGAGTCAGCGATGGCGTGGAGGTAGTCCTACCCTCGTTCTCGCGTCTTTCGCCCTCGGGTGTACGTCATAGCCACGGGAATTGCCTTTGGTGTATTACTTGCTTGAAAGTCTGGTTTCACGAGTCGCATGGTGCCCTCACCAAAGACGTGCCACTGAGCAATGTCCCCCTCTCGCTCTTTAATCAGCCCACTATCTTGTCTTTGAAGCATCAGTTTCCGATTTCACGAAATATCAGACTACTTCTTTGTGAAGTTGATATAGCCTTAGTAAATGCACATATTTTTACATTTTTCTAATTTACATACTTTTATTACTAATTATGATTTTCACAGAGGGACATCTTTTCAGAGATCACATTTTTTTTCATGGCTTATACTAGGCACAGGTTGTTAAGGGGAAATCACTTATCATTATTTCAGCAGATAATTGAGTACTCTCCCTTATTTTAAAGTCCTTTGCTATGGCTATTCAAAGCAGTTCTTTTTCCTTTTCTTGCCCTTCTCCTCCTCTTCTTTTTCTTTCCCTCTGACCATTTTAGGTTTGCTTTCTTTCTTCATCAGTAGTTCTCATTTTTGAATTTTAAAACACAGCGTCGTATAGAAACTTGTTGATATTTGCGTGCATTCGTCCTGTGACAATTGGCAGCTTCCTTATTCAGCGCTACCACAGAGCCCTTCACTTCAACTTGACGTCGAGAAACACTTTTGTGGTTTGCTTACAAGCTGACATCGCCCAAACAGAGTTCTTGCTTGAAGCTTATTGCGGAATTCGTTTGATAATGATACTTAACGAACGCACATGATGAGTGGTTCGCCTCATCGTTCCGACAAAGTCAATAGTGCCTTTTTCAGGAATTGGTTAAATTTATTTTGGAGACTGCGTTTTTGATCCAATTTGCATGACTGTTTGTATATCACTTTAATCTGTAAATATTTTCACAAATTTCAAGCAGTAAACGGAGTACGGGCACTGAATGTGTGAAATATATAACTACGAACGCTCACGTAATCCTCTTGGGGATAATCTACTACCTGCAGTTCACACAAAATCTCGTGTACGTCGAAGGCTACAGAAAAAAATGGAATATTGCAGTTGTTTGATGAATCATTGAATAATGAGCTTTCTTTTTTTCTAAAGAAGATGAGCTAGTAGTTTTAAAAGAGGAAAATGGCAATGTGCTATATGAGGATAAGAAACACATGAAGTTTCTTTATTACTAGTGAACGTAATGTAAAATAGAAAACTCAAGTGCCTTGGTAAAAGGAAAAACTTTTTTGATAGAGATGTAAAACAGACCTCGTCACTGGTGGGGGAGGGGTGTAAGGTAAGCTTATGCTGAGGAGCTTACATGTCCTATGGGACAAGCATTAGGAGATCATGTAAATATGAAGAGATTAATAGACGGTGCTATGTAATAAGGGCAGTCACTGTGTTTTATTTCGTTATTATGCCGCAGTGGTGTGTTAATTCCTTCATGATTAAGTAATGAAGTGTGATTACTATTTCATAATGAAAAATTATCACATATGCTATTTCGAGATGGAGAAATTTCTGCTTGAATTAATATCTAAAGTGCCTTGTTTTTTAAACATTGTTTGAACTTCGCGTCATACATAATGTAGATTTTTGAGAAATCTTGTGTAATTAACGAATATTTCAAGTTTTACAGTAATAAAATAAATGCAAACAAATTGTGTCGAAATTACTGGCTTTGTGTACGTTTAAAGTTGACAGATCGTCGGTATTTGTAATCATCATCATCGTCATCATCATCATCGTCATCATCGTCGTCGTCATCATCATCACCATCACCGTCGTCGTTCATTTCTTTCATGGTGACACTCTAGAAATGCTGTTATCCTTTTCTTCATTCTTATACCACACTTGTTGTTGTTGTTGTTGTTGTTGTTGTTGTTGTTTTGTTAGGTTAGGCTATGACAGCAACATAAAGTCGAAAACAATGGCGTTTTATATAAACTACTGGGTTGGATGTTGCAGCCAAACTTAAAAATGGGACGCAGCTGTGAAACAAAATTATAAACATTCGTGCCCGAGGACAAAAATGATGTTCCTTCGCCTACATGTTTTCAAATGATACATTCTGCACTGAGGACGCTCAAGGCATGCTAGCCAAAACAACAAACAAGCTCTTCTTCGCACGACCGGCGTGTGGCTTCAAGCTTTTGACTGCTTGACAATACAGTTTAAATTTTGGTTGTCAACTTTCGTTGTTGACTATGACTCAAAGACACGGACTATATCAGGCTTAACACCAATATCCAAACAGTAACCATTGATATTTTTGTTTGTCGACACACCTAAAGCCCATAAACAGTTCCACATGTCCTATCCCCCGTCAATCACAGCGACAGTCAAAGGCTTGAAGTCACACGCCGGTCATACGAAGAAGAGCTTGCTTGTCGTTTTGTATGAAAGTGTTTACAGAGACACCAACATAAACGGGTAATAGTTGACTTTCTCCGCTCACTTCTTTCTTTTGAGTGCTGGCGTTCTTGCACTCCGGTCCGACATCACCAGGACAACGAACAAAACGAGTGGCACGGGCCGGGTGGTTACCAGCTTGTCACTTTTGGAAGTCGTAACAAAGCGTGACTTCCATTATTAGGCTCGCCTTCTCGCCGGGCTGTGATCGCTGCACGGAGGAAAAGAAAGCTGTGCACTGCTGTGTCTTGGGTATGTCGTGGGGGGACATAGTAAGTGCTGTTGTCAGGATGAGTATACGCCAGTAGCAGAGGTAAGACTTTTTTTTTTATCGATATCGTCTGTTACATTCTCCACCTTAGTATCAGATTATTCAAGCCATTTATTCAATTTTGCAATGTGTAAGTGTGACGCCAACGGTCAGATTCCTCCCAGTCTTTCGTCCGTTAATAGCAGATCGTTCCATAGGAGGGAGCAAAACACAGAAAAGTAACGCATACCAAATGTACGAAGTCTTTATGGTCAAGTTCATTTCTCTCTCACTCACACACACAGAAAATAATTATATGTGCCTTTGTTCGGTCCCGGCTTACATCTATAAATTGTCATTCCACCTTTCTCCTACCTAAATTCTCGAAACAAATTGACTCATTTCAATTCTTCTACACTAGAGAAGAATCGTCCAGCCGACCATTAATCTTTCTGAACCACTGAGGGGTCAGTTCAAGTGACTTGAACACACACACAATTTTCCAACACTGGTATAACTGAGAGGACGAAGTTTTTACATTATAGTTATAATAAAACCTTATCAAACTTGTTCAAACACTAGTCCATGTTTGTCAGACATCAGACACTTTTATTCATTCCGGTTAAGAACGGTCTTTATGTCGATCTTAAGCAGACACGCATTGTAATTGTGGCAAACGATGATGTGACGATGAGATATGAATTTTGCCATTGTTATAATTTTGGCAATGTTTGTCCATTAAAAAAATCTTTTCTGCGTATTTTCGCACTAAAATGCGAATGTTTTCTTTTTCACTTTTTAAAGACTGATCTGATTTGATGTAATCAGTTGTGATTTTCATGATTTGTCTTAACATCACCTGTTCAAGTGAACCAATGAAAAATGTGGAAAGAAAGAGAATAGAAGAAAAATTCAGAAAATCAAAACATGAAATACTGCTGATGTCCTTTTGATCACTATTGAACTATTGGAATTCATATGCATAACACGCCTGCTTCCCTCAAGGATTATCACAGACGATTTCTTAAAAAATATCTCCGTTCACTGTGACTTCTAAACGCCATAGCTTTAAATGAGACCTTGCTGGTCGTGCCTAATGTTTAAAAAAATCTGGAATTTTTGTTTACAGGACAATATTTACGCCAGTCCGTTTCCCTAGTCCTTAGGTATCTCCAGGGAAACAATGACATAATCACGACTAGTCAGCGCAAGTTCTCTGTACAAGAACGGGCAAAATCGTGGATAAACTCGTGACAAGAAATTGTAGGAACTGGGGTTCTGAATCGTTTCCACTCAAACGTTTGGGTTTCATAATAACCGTTTATTATAATCTTTTCTAAATTTGCGCACTTGATCCCCGAGACCGTCATGCTTCGTACTCTTTCGTGGAGGAAAACAAACTAATTCGTGAGGTAGAAGGCGCCATTTGACAAGAAATGTATTCTCTAAAACTCCAGGCTTCTCCACTTCGCTCGGATTTTTCGCATTGTACTCGTGTTTGAAACTGTATGGTGCGATCCCCAGCTCCATGATGCCAGCGTTTTGACGATCGCACCAAGGAGACTGAAAATGAGCCCGATGGTTTCAATGATGTCACTCAACGACGAAACATGGCGGCCCGAGAGAAAAAATAACTTTCTACATGTGCGACTTATCTAAGCGACCTTCAGAGAAGACGTGGACTGGGTTTGCTGTAAGGTCTTGTAACGAAGTCTTAAATTGCCAAATGCAAAAAGAATTCACAAAGTGTAGTCTGAATACTCTACATGCCACATGAGCCCTGCGACTCCAGAATCGTTTTCAAGACCTCACATCCACACAAACTAACGGAGCTGTTTAAAGTTTAGCCTGAACTTAACCTCCGATTCGACTGCAGAAGATCTCAGTAGAAACCCAGCCTAGGTGTAACGGTTATTAGGCAATGAATAACTCGCGAGAGCAAGTGAATCCTTAAGTAGGACCAGAGATTTTCAATCAAAGGCTCCGCATGCACCACACGTGTACGAAATACATTCAGAAAAAAAGAGAGAGGGGGAAGCACATTGAGAGACAGAAAAAAACACACCTGTTGGTAAAGACTATTTGTAGGCACAAAAAAGTTGTTATTAAAGGGAACTAAAGACGGGTTTTTTCATCTTGACGCGTTCCACTCATTATATACGAAGGTTGTGCCCTCAACTTACCTCAGTGTGATCGTTAAACTGCTATTAAAGAGGCTGTTGCCAATTCAGGGGCACATAACGCCGTAGCTGGTGTTCAAGCATTTGTCGCTTGCGTCCCTTTAGCGGGAAGTTGGTGCAAAGAGGTCAGTCTGTCGTCCACCCCAGGTTGGGAGAAGGTTTGTGTGTGTGTATGCGTGAATGTGTGTATATGGAGGGCCGAGAACAGGTGGGTCAGAGTGTACAGAGGTTGTGAAGGGGAGAGGAGGGGAATGAAAGATTTGGTGGGGGTGTGAATGTTGGTGTGTAACCTTCTAAACTTCTTTATTTCTCCTTGCATAGTTATATGTGTGTATGAGTGTGTAGGAATATAGGTGACTATGCTTATGCACAGGTTTGGATAAGTCTGCAATGTAATAGACATTTGAAGAAGTTCTGCCTTTTCTCTAGTTTTGTTACTAATGTTTTCAAGCCACTTTATACTGTATATCTATACTATGTTCTTCCATCTTTGCTGTAACCAGTGTGCTTGAAGCAATAAAAGATGTCATGCCTGTGCTTTACTTATAAGAAATGATATAAAAATAAAGGTACTTAAATTTAATTTTACCGTTCTATACAGGATAAAGGTCGCAAGAGGCAAAAAGTCATTTCCTGTGTGGTACCTGACCCCCGGGGACTTGACTTCACCATGGGTGACACCAGCGGGCATCGTCGAGACAACAGCCTACATGTGCGGATAATGGAGTCTCGTCGCTGGTCGTCGCCACAGCTGGCCACGCCATGGAATCTGTATTCCCACTACGTCGACGGCGTCAATGAGAACGAGCACGTTCTGCGCATGCACCGGAAGCGGATGGTCAAGACGGCGGACAGCAAATCGCGCGCCCAGCGCCGTGGGACGTACAAGGCAACGGCCAGACGAACATCCAGCGCTCAGCAAATTCTTGTAAGAAGAGTTTCTCTACTTTGTTTGTTTGTTTTTTTTTTATTTATTAATTTTTTTGTTGCTCGTCTTTAATCCTTGCTCTTGTACGTGGAGCTTTGGCTTTGGATTTGGCTGCACTTAATATGGAGTCGCACTGCTGCATTTTTCTGACCTAATTTATTTATTTGGTCGAAGTTAGCTGGAACACTGAATTTGTTACTGATGTTAGTTTTCTATGATTTTTAATGCATTTGTTTCTTTATAAAAGCGATTAAAACTTACACTTTGAAATATTGCACATGAAATATTGAAATCAGTTTATTCCATGCACAAATCTACATTGCCAGTGCGGGTATAGTTTAAGTATTTAAGTATTTAACTTGCTGTTACATAAGAGACTATATGATTTTTATTTCAAAGAAAAAAATTCATGATGATGATGATGATTTTTTTTACGACTGGACATGCGTTCACCCTCAGGAATGGTCGAAAGAAAAATTTCGAGACAGGTTGCGTAAACGACAGAAGATGCTGAAGGAAGCAGCCTCTGCAGAAGAGCAGGGGTCTCCCAACACAACATTGTCTCGAAAAGTCACGAGTCGAATGAGTGACAGAAAGAAGTCCCGTGAATCGATGGCGCTCGTCAACAACCAGGACAACCTTTCGTCCTCCGACCAAGAAGAGGAAAAAGAGGAAAAAGTAGGATAGGTTGATTATTGAATATTTGATTCGTCCTTTTGCTGAGTTCATTCGTGTGCAGAAGATTAACAAACCCATACAAAACCACCCTGAAACATGGACGGTTTTCATCCGTGTTTTTAAATATTTAGCTGCAGAAAATTTGCTGTTTTGATTTCAAGCTCATCGCTTCTGTGCCTTTGGCTAAGATCAAAGTGCAATGATCCCAAGCACGAAATATCTTCTACAAAACTGGTTGACGAAAGCAATCACAGTTTGAATTTTGCCTCATTATGTCTTCCCCTTTCTTATGGTCCTTGGCAGGCGGTCACCATCCGGACGTTCTGGTGGTACTGCAGGGTGGTGAAGGCCATCTGCAAGCTGTGCCTGGACATGCAGAAGCTGAGCATGCGCAAAACGCAGCAGACAACACTGTCCGAGTTATATTATGTCAGCATCAGTGGCACGCGAGCACCTGAAGACGAAGACAAGGAAGGACAGATCCTTTACTTCGACAAGACGCTTTTCGCAAGAAAACGAGCGGTAAGCATAAAGATATATACACACGTTTTCTGCAGTTGACTCCCAGGGCCTTACAAGCGCTGAAGCAAGCTCTCTGCTGTGATTTCAGTGTTCCCACGTACCCGAGTGGGCCCAGAGCATCATGATTACCAGGCCGGAGCTGCGCAGACCGGAAGACATCCTGCGACTGAAGCATCTGCTGATGGGCATGCGCAGCTTCCGGGAGAAGTTCAATGAGCAGATGCGGACCAAGATATGTCAGGTGGTGCGCTACACTAGGTGAGTTACTGATAGCAGACAACCTTTGTGCGATTTTCATTATCTTGTTGAATAAATCCATGGTTTCGACAAATCTTGTGTTGTAACTAAGTGGACAGGTGGGTGGGATGAGTCAGAATATTACATGCGAAGTGGACTGCATTTGAACAGGAATGAATAACTATCTTTTATCACAGTAATTATACACCCTTTCAACAAAGCAGATGAACAAAGCAGGCTTTTCTGTACTTCATTGTTTCTGCACAATCATACATTTTGTGCTCGAGGATTGTATGCACCCTGTAACAAGAAAAGGGTGAGACTTAAGTAGATAATGTTATTACTGCCAAACAAGCTCGTGCTACAGACTGTTGTTTCCCCCCTAACATCAGGTGCGACAAGGGACGTGTAATTCTCAGGCAGGGACACTATGGCCAGGACTTTTATTTCATCTTTTCTGGCTCCGTCTTCATTCAGATTGATCTTGTGGATCAACGAACAGGAGATCGAATCCCAAGCACAGAAAATATCATTCGCAGTGGTGAAAGCTTTGGGGTAGGTTCAGTTTTCTTTCATTGGATGTTATGCTTTATAACCTTTTATAGATATATATGCATATATGTATAAAGCACATTTAAAAATATGACCTTAAAAATGTGAGTTACAGGAAATGAATGACGTCTACAAGATGGCATATTTCTCATTCTGAACCTTTATACGTTCATGCAACTTTTATTTGGTCAGCAAGCACACTATGATAACCCTCTAACGTTACAACAGTTCACAGACCTCTGTTCGCCTCCTGACACTCTCTCGCCCTTCTCATCATCTCCATTAGACATAAACATCACAAAACGACCAAACGCTCTCTACAGAACTGTAAGGTCGGATCGTCTTCCTCCCTTCCTGTAGGAGCTGGCCCTGCTGGGCGACGGTCTTCGCTCTGCCTCAGTCATCTGCCGAGAGCCCACGGAGCTGTGTCAGATCGACAAAACCACTTTCCTCAAAATCTGCCCCGCGCTCTTCAACGAGCAGCTGCAGGAAAAGATCGAGTTTGCCAAGTAAGGAAGCCACACTTAAAGCCTCTGCGTTCAATCTGTAAGTTAATGAAAAGTAAGTAGATCGTAACGTTGCCCTCCTTCTACACACCCTCCAGTGTTTCTCATACTTCTCGTGTCAACCAACAGGCACTTCGAGCTGTTCGACTCCTGGGACCCGGAACCGTTACGACAGCTGTGCTTCTTGTCGCAGGTCCTCTACATCCCTCATGGCCGCGTCCTGGAGCTGGACTGGGCCACGGCTCAGTACGTTTATTTCGTTATGAAGGTGTGTATTATGTTATATCATGTCTCGTCACGTGTCGTGTTGTAACCTAACCCTATAAAAGTAGGTGTGTCATGTGTCATATTGTACCTAACCCTGTGGAAATTCCATGCATCGCCTACCTGTTGAAGACCTGTGCGTCGATCTCACAAAGCTTATCAACTTTGACCGTTCCTCCCGTTGTTACCATCGCTGCTTCCTCAGAAGAATTTTCTTGTTAAGAACATGAGACCTTTCCTAAGAAGTAAGTTTTCACATTTTAGGTACCTGATAAGTGATAAATCATAAGCTGCATATTTTTGGTACCAGGTTAGGTCTCGTGACTTGCATTTCTCAGCTTTATGAAGGTACCGTGTTCTCTCTGGCTGTGCCGCTCGACGAAGCTCGTGAAAAAGAGAAGAGAAATCTTAGCACGTGACGATTCACTCCTCCCTACATTATCTCCTCCCCTTCCTGTCTCTCTGGTATTCTGCTTGGTTTTTGTTTTTCTGGCAAATAGCTTTAACGGTGTTGTTTTTTTTTCTTTGAAGACGTAATCTTTTTATTTATGTGTGTTTATAATTGGATTATATTTACAGCGGTTTTAAGATGTTGTGTAATGACTTTGACAGACGCTCCCACCCTTTCCGGAGCTAAGGTCTTGTAGCAATAAAGAATCAATCAATCCCTCTGCCTCTCTCTCTCTTTCTCTCTGCTGCTTTCTTCTTTCCATGCCCAGGAATCTAGCAGTTGTTGGAGAACACTTTCTTTGTAAACTACTCGACATCGTTCGAGTGGGTGCATTATTGCAACACCAGAATGCTAATCGCAACGATTGTTTTCTTTCATTTTGTGGATGGATGAGGGGTACCATACAGCAAGTAATTGTTTATACGTGGATATACCACTGTTTTGTGTTTGCGCCAAGACCACTTCTTCACTAACGGTCTCTGCAGCCTGTTGTTCATCATGGCCATCGTGTCTGAAGTTTTTCACTTGATGGGATTACTTGTCTCCTTATCTGTGTAGTTATAACTTTTTGTTTCTAATTTACGGACCATGCAATCTTCACATTGTCTCATTTGCAGGTAGTGTGGTTCGTCGCTGCTTTTCACGCTGTTTAGAATTTGTATGTAAACATCACACGACATCGACTCCAACGGTGTTTCTCCTCCCTCTTACTCGGGAATTTTCTCGACTGCAGCATGATTCCTTATAGTCCCTCTGTAGGAATAAAGAGAATATATTGTGGCCTTTGGCTTATATTATGTATATATGCGTCCTTGTTTTCGAAGATAATAATATTAATAATAACATCATCATTATCATCATGGTGGGGAAAGGTGCTATAATATTAATATCATTATCATCATCATCATTGAAGTAATGTTGTAAAAATTGATGTTACATATAGATTTGTTTGTGTTTATTTTGTTGTTATTTTATGGGGTTGGGGGATTGATGTTTATGGTTTTGAATTGTGCTAACGATATTTTTGTGAAAACTAAAGCCAAAAGCTTACTTGGACATTTCCACAATGTGTTCTGATTATCACCTGCAGGGGCGAATTTCTCTCATCAAAGAATTCGATGTGAAGGAGGTTTTATCAGACGGCTGGACTCCAGGATCTTTCGGCGAACAGGAGGAGGAGGAGATCGACATCATGGAGTCAGACGTTGCATCACAGTCCGCGCCACGGAAACAGTTCGTGGACAAGAGACCCTCGGAGGAGAGTGAAAATAAGATCAAGTCTAGTCTTCACACACGATTCGCTTGTGTCGGCACCCTTCGCTCCAAGCAGGCTACGGTAAGATCACCGAAGGCGAACACTCAGAGACTTGACAGTTGTCTTTCTGTAAAGTATTACATGAATGTTTAACATTTGCCCAGTTAAAAACATTCTTTTCAAGCTCAGGGATTTTTCGCATAGCTGACATCTAGTATGTTTTCTAATATCCTTCCCAAGAAGGTATTACACAAGATTACGAAGGTATTTACAAACCTCAGTTACGGGAAGAACCGAAGAAGAACTGGAAGAAGACGATGACACAGGAAGGATGATTAACTGCCTTTAGATAATATTTACAGTTTCTGTTGAAGTCTGATTAGAGAGTTTGACGAGAGGGTCAAGACTGTTACTGACTGAACGAGACTGACGTGAGGTTTCCAATGGACAGGACCTGCGTCTGCTGTCGCTGAAGCCGCCTCAGCTGCCCAGCATCACTCTGCTGTCGGAAGGAGCTTGCGTCCTGAGGGTCGCGCTGCGCAACTTCGACCGCTTCGCGCCGCGCCGCCAGGCGGAGGAATACTTAAAGCGACACTATGTTCCCATCAGGTCAGGAGAGCTGCACCTGGTTATTACCTCCCCTTTTCTTTTCTACCTATCTTTTTAACGATTTGAAAAAAAGAGGTCGTAAGTGGTTCCCTCTAGGGCAGACCTGGGCAAATGCCGGCCCGCGGGCCGGATCAGGCCCGTCTCCTGTCTCTGACCGGCCCGCCCGCTGGCCCGCCCGCCAGTATATATACTATATATACAGTCAGGGCCGTGCTTAGGGGCAGGCAGACGAGGCATCTGCCTAGGGCCCCGCACATTTCATTAAATGACAACCGTGGCGATCGTGGTGTCAAGGGCCCCGCACATACTCTATGCCTCGGGCCCCGCGGGGGGTAAGAACGGGCCTGTATACAGTATTGGGTAAAACTGAGTTAAATATATTAGTCCGGCCCTCTAGAACCACACCAGTTTCTCATGCGGCCCCTTGGGAAAATTAATTGCCCACCCCTGCTCTAGGGCAAAGCCATGTGGAAGGTCCAACCTTTTCCTTGTGTCGTCTTTATTTTCCCCTCGTAAATCAGGTACATGCTACTTCCGGAAAGTTGCTGGTGGGCAGGTAAAGGTTTTGAGCCACAGGCCCGAGCAGACTTCGAACCGTCAGCTCCACGGTCGAGATCACTTACCACCAGGCGATGAAGTTTCACAAAGATGGGTTTGTAGTTTGTACGATACATGTCAAATCTACATTGTGAATGTTTTAAAAATGAGAAAATCCTGCCTGCGCTGTCATACTAACTGTTCTCTTCTCAGAATTCCAACGGCAAGGGCTCTTGTGACAAGGTATGTACATGACGTCAACTGGTCCACGTACCGGAAGTGCGTCGTTACTACGCTAGTGCGAGAGCAAACAGGGGAACTGCTGGCCAGTATGGCCGCCACATCGAAAGGCACCACTGGCTGGGCTAGATGGCCAGGCTTTGACCCGGATGCTGATGTTAAATCGGGTTGGCTCAGCGAGAGAGGTGCTCGGTCAAAGGTCAGGCTCTGTTGTTTCATGCCGTTGTTTGAAGTGAAAGCTTTTTAGCGATTGGGGAATCACATGCACGCAAGCAGAGACAGACAAGCGAGAAGAATTAGGCAGACACAGGGTCATTCCATTACGCATTCCGTCTCATTGAGACATCATTTCTAGATGTTAATACCTCATATCCGAGACTGTCAGACATATTAGCATTCTAGGAAAGATACTGGGGTGCCTCAAATAGAAATAAAGAAATAAGTTTTGTTCATTTTTATGCTGTTGTAACGATATTCTAAAACAATGATACAATGAAAACAATTCTGTCCTCAGACGGATGAGTTTCCGATCGTGAAGCTGACCCGCCATCACACTTTTCAGCGAGGTGCTGCGGACGGACCGCACCAAGCAAAAGCTCAAGATGTTCTGAAGAGAAAAGCATTGAAAGTGCCTGAGGTCACCGTGTCAAGATCGAATGGTGGTATCAGCGCAACGATTACAAACGATAGGAGGTTCATTCTGTATCCCCCAGTTTTGAGGACCTCAACCTCACTGAGAATGAGTCTAATGTCAAAAACATAGACCAAGGCAACTGTTACGGGCTACACCTCTCACATCTCCCTGCACGGACTATAACTGCTTGGATTAAAGGTCTATTAAGGTGCAAGAACTTTTTAATTACTGAATTGAGGTACTATTTCCCCAAACATGGGTAAATAACTCACCTCCGTTCTCAAGATGTATGTCTACAAATATCCCCATTCACAGAAAATCGAACTGTTAACCCCACAGCTGGCCATGGATGCACCTAATTAAGCTCTCCCATGGGCTGCAACCTTGACAATATAAACGCATCCATTTAATGCACTGATGTTTATATTTGTGAAGACTGTTTGCAGAAATTCATTTCGAGAACTGAAAGATGGCGGAGTCAGTTTTTTTTTCATCCAGAATTTTGGAGATGTTATGCTGTACATAGCTCTTACTAGTCTTTAAAAAAAGTGTGTGTGTGGGGGGGGGGGATATTTTGCACTGTTGTAGACCTTTAACACTGCTGTTGCTGCTGCTGCAATGCCAGATTAGCAGAACCAGGACCGATGGACAACTGCAACTCTTTAATGGGTGCTGGTTGAACACGCCTTCTTTCCGAACTGCCGTGAAGGGGAAAGACTACAACCATCAGCCATTCTTTCTTTCACAGCAGTGAAATGACAATGTGGACACACCCCTCTGTAATATGTTGTTTGAGTTTCAGGCGGATTAGGTTTGTTTCCCGAGGAGTAAATAAAATTACACCATAACAAAATCACTCTCTTGTTCACGTGAAACTTTGTAGATTGTATATTTATGAAATTCACTTGTCAATCATATTTTTTGGTTAATGTGATTGCCAGTTTCTTAGCCGTATAGTTATCATATAATCCCCTTTGTTAATACACTTTGTTCCTCGATGCACAAAACGTTTGAACTATTCTCTATTGTTAATTACGCAAGTTACCCTCGAGTATATGCTTTGTTGTAATGCTACCATTTTTCTGTATAATGATATTCTGTATTCTGTTAAGCCTACCCTATTCACACTAGTGCTGCCTACTGAAACCCTGGTACTCATGCAACTGTCACGCATGAGCTGAAAATAGGGGTCACTGAGTGGAAACACCGCTGTGTTTCTGGGAAACTGTTGGTGTAAAATATTTCGATCTGAATATTTCCCACCCCACCAGCTCATTTGTAAATAGAGGAGCTTTCAACAAACTTCGGTGAATGTTGACTAAAGGATTGAATTGAAAATTCACAGGTTATTTTGACTGATTCATGTAGTCTGACTAAAAAATTAGCCCTTATTAAGTTGTGACTCTTCCGTGGGTAAGAAAGCGGATAAACTGGCTCACTGGAAATAGTCACTTATGTTCGAGACAATGTTTGAGAAAACTAGAATAAAGCATCAACTGTACAAACTTTCCGTGTTTTTTTTTTTTTTCTTTTTTTTTTTTTCTTGAATATAAATCTCAAAATGTATATGCACCTTGCATGTTGCATTCGCTTCTTTAATCAGCTATTTTGCTGGTCCATTCAGGTGTGAGTGAGTGTGTGTGTATCTATATATACAGTATTATGAAAAAAAAAAGAGAGCGGTGAGGCGGAAAAGAAAAGGGAAAGCATTAATCTATAGTTTCATTAAAAATTGCGTTCTTTCCCTTTACTCTGATCGGAACTCATCGATCACAATTTCGAAATTAATGTTTAAAAAATGCTACCTGTGTATATTTGCTTTCCTAATCCCAGATCAGGCTGCCTTCAAATGTATTCTAAGAACATTTTTTTTTTGTTTAAATACACATTACAAAATCATTGCTTGACAGAAAATGAGTGGTGTCGGCGGTGCACGGGAGACAAGCACGCTGGCTGTATAAAGTCTATGACTACTTGTCTCCCCTGCCTACAAACAAGTTACAGGCTCGGCAGCAGCGGAAACTAGTCTAGGAGTGGCTGCCTGGCGATAAACCTTCTGAATGTGTTAGCAACATTCCACTTCCATTATGGGTACTGCACATGGACACGTACGCACTGGAAAGCGTACTTTTCGTGTATTTTTGCAGGTTGATAGCGCAATGTTACTTGTCGTGACCACGATAATTCTTGTAATGCCGAGTCCGTTACATGCTAAAGTCAATGTTGACGATCTTTCGAGCAAATCATTGCCGTACTTCGACCAACTTTATCCCGATGGAGTAAAAGCTTACAAAGAACAACTTTGGTACAAATGTGCGTATAATCTGGAAAAGGCCATTTCAGATTATAACAACTTCCAAAATATATTGACAGACTGTCGAATAGACTGCAAAAATGGTGCTAGAAAGTCAAACTTAGAAAACTTTACTGCAGATGCAGAATTAGGAGAGTTTTCAATATTCGAAGCCTTCTTAAAAAATGCAGACTGCTTCAGAAGATGCAAGAGCGAACTTTTATTTTCAAGACCTGGTTTCAGAATATCGAGAGATTTTGAAAACATTTTCGCTAAAAGGAAACCTTATCAGTATCTACAGTACTGCTGGTACAAGGTCAGTAAATTTTTCCAGATTTCCTGCGTTTTGGTGACATTGCATCCATGTGGCTTCTTAGTAATCCAAGAGTATGAGCTCATCAATTTGTGAATAACTAAGTACAGGGGTTTAGTTTCATACTTCACAAAGCAGCAAGGTTAGCTAAGTCCAGTGTTTTTTAACATCATTACTCAATTTGGCCATTTGTTATCGCCTTCTTACAGCTTATGCAGCGGTACTAGTATTGGAATACTTCACTACTTTAGTTAACAGAGACTTTATAACTGTTTCCCATTAGTGGTCACCTCTTATTAGTTGCCTTATTGTCAGATGTATTTTTAGGGAATATGGGTAAACATTACAATTTATGAGGCAGCTCCTGCTGGGTACCATGGTATTAATGATTGAAAGAAAGACACCAATAGATTATAGGGTTAGTGTGCATCTGTTTCAGCTGGACCGTGTGAAGCAAGCTGCATCAGCAGCATACACATATTTTCTTGCCAATCCAAAAGAGGAGGATGCATACAAAAATGTGGTTTTCTATCGCGAGAAGGCAAAAGTACCTGATTCAGATTTTGTTGATTTGGAACTTAAACCATACAAGGTGAGATGTAAACAAATAATTAATAAACCCAAAATTAGTATTAAAGACTCGTCAGCGAATTATCAGCCTGCATGCCATCATGATTTTATAAAATTATGCCAAAGAAAAGCAGATATATTTTCATTACTTTTTTTAATATGTTACGGGTTTTGGCAGCCATTTGGTGAAGATGTATCTTACTATCTGACATTCCAAAAAATTTAAAGAGTACACCATCCACAATTCCAGTGCCTGGTTCCATGTTCAGCCTACTGTTAATGCCAAAGTAATGCATAGTACAGTTATTAATAGGTGATCTTGATGGTTTGCAGACAATTATTAATTATGCATCAATTATTTTTGATTTAAGTTGCACTTAGAAGTAAGGACACTGCAATTTTATTATATTGCATTATGAAAACACATAACAATCAGTGCTGGCAAGGAGAGTAAAGATTAAATTTGATACTTTAGAGACTATATCACAAACTGTTCCACTTTTTTGCAAATGTTGCATTCATGCAGGTTTGCATTGTAACACTTCTTTTTCTTCTCTTTCAACTTTCATTCATCCCTGTTTGTTTTCTGTTCTTCTCTCAACCATACTTACTCTACTGTCCGTACAGTCCCATTATCATTTTATTTGCTTGGCGCATGGTGACTATATATTACAGTTGGAAGACATACACACACATATTAACACTAAATAAAACTACAAGTAATTTTTCAGCAGTACTTCGATTGTTATGGACCCATGTGTTGTTTTCAGTGTTTTGGAGCAAATGTCCGATGATGTCATTTATGAGTCTAGATAGTAATTACAGCACTGATGCTGGAGACCTTTTAGTGTCCCTGTTAAAAAGCAGCAAGGCTGGTTTCTTAAAACTGCTTTTACAGCATTTTTTTTAAACCATTAGAATTGTATTATTAGATCCTTCAATGATACCTGCAGCTGTTTTCCAATCTTCTGTGAGGGTGTGGTCTATGACCTTGTTAAGAGGAAACTGCAGCAGGAATGATTCATGGGTTCATGAAAGGCTCACCTCCAGTTGCTAATGTTGGCAGTCTATAAAGTCTTTGTTGGAGAGGAAGGGGTGTGATTGTGCTGTACTGCTAATCACCCATTCATTGGCTTGGAGGAAGTGAAACACCCTTATGCTGGTGGAAATGTGAAAGCATCCACAAACATGCATTTAATTGCATGCATTACCCTACTAGACCCTATCTATATGCACTCTCTTTGTGACAGGAGAAACATTGGTGGTGTTATCTTCTGTATCTATCAGCATAAAAATCAAAATTCTAGTTGCATATAGTAGAGACAATAATAGTGTAGGTAGTAAGCCAAATGGAAAAATATGTACACAATTAACTTCGGTTATGTAATGTCTGCAACGAGACAAGCTCTGGGCTGGAACCCACAGGGGAGATGAGTGTTGGGAGACCCAGACAGACATGGATGAGATTGGTACGCAGCGAGGTGGAGGCAGCTGGCATGCCGTGGTTCCAGCTGAAAAGGGATGCCCAGAGCTGGATCCGATGGCGTGTTGTAGTTGCGGCCCCATGCTCCATTGGGAGTGAATAGGAAGGAGAAGATATGATGTCTGCTGATATATGTATATATCACATGTACACCATGCAGATGTGCACACACACACACATCTTACTATTTGGTATTGCAAAAGAAAAAAAAAAAAATACACCATCCACAATTACAGTGCCTGTTTCCATGTTCAGCCTACTATTTATGCCAAGATAATATACAGTACAGTTATTAATATGTGGTCTTTGGATATCTTTGGTAAATCAACTCAGTAATTAAATTTTTTCATGCAATTTTTATCTGCCGTCTGTATGAACAAACTCTGCAATGTTTGTAATATCAGGATTTCAAAGTTAAAACTGTGTTAATATGTCAGTTTTTTGTACACAGGAGCAGTACATTCTGGGCATGCTTGCTCACAATGAAGAGGATTGGACCAATGTTGTGGAACACCTGGAAAAAAGTCTAGACTTTTTCTTTGAAGTTGAGAAGCGTTGCCGTGCCAATTGCGAAGGTACAGGAGAAGAGGACTTGGGCAGGAAAGATTTTGTGGAGACAGTAGCAGGTAAGATTATTTTAACTGTTCTCTGAAGGCACTGGGAAATGCCCAGTTTCTAGGAGAATGATGAGGGGTTATAGTTATCTTTAAAGCTACCTCAACAGTTTTGTATCATCTTATATTGTGTTTGTATATTTGTATTTGTTTAGGTTAATTCAAAAGTTTGTGCATATCAATAAAATTATCTGATTTCAGCTCTTAACATCTTTTACCCAGGCAGTGGCTGCACAACTAAAACAAAAATGAGTTTTAGAAAGAAAAACTTTTGCAGATGATTGAATTTGCTCGTCCGTTTTTGTTTGGCTCTGATTGCTTTAGATCGTCTCTTGAAAATCCTTGACTGTCAGCTGGGTTGTGAGGGAAACTTAAGTATCATCTACTCAGAGCCCATTGAAGGGTTTTTGGCTGACCAGTTTCACTATCTGCAGTACTCTTACTTCAAGAGTAAGGTTAAATTTTAAATTCATAGTCTCAAAGTAATATACAATTAATTAGAGTAGTTAAAATATCAGGATTTTTTTTTAAAAGCTTGTTAACACTTCTCTGCTGTTAAGCTTTGTGGTCATAGTACTGTGTGTGTGTGTGGTGAGGGAGGTGTTGATAATATGTGTGCATGTCCATGTGTGCCATTTTGTGCATGTGTGCATATGCAGATATGTGTGCCTTATATGTTTGGACATACTGGAGGACAAAGAAAATGCTTCTGCATTGGGCATTATCATATTTTTAATTGTGAAAAAAAAACTCATTTACTCCTATCTACTATGAGTGCTCTAGACTTTGTGTGATTGAAACGAAGTCATACAGAATACTTTTCCAATTTACACTTTCTGTCAATCACAGTTGGGAAGTTCAGTGAGGCTGTGGAAGCAACTGCATCATATCTTCTTTTACACCCTAATGACACTGTGATGGAAAAGAACAAAAAGATTTTTATCAACAAGTTCCAGTACTCAGAAGAACAGTTTATACCTAGAAAGGTGTGCGCAATAATCTTTTGTTGCAAAAATACCTACAGATGTGCGAATTGAATGTTTTTGTGGGGAATTTAAAAAGCTGCATTTGTAACTGCCTTGTGATTTGAGTAGTTTGTAGATAAGTACAAAATGTCTATTTGTGTAGTCAGTTAATCATCTTTGATTAAGTTAAGCTTGATTTAGTATTTGCTGTTCAATATATTGCTTTCAGAAAAAAATGAGCAGTCAGTCTTCAGGTATTTTTATTTGTTACATAATCTTTCTGTTATTCTGTCAACAGGAAATCAGGCAGTATATGGAACAGAAGAAGAAGTTGATCAAATTATTAGAATACTTGAAGACAAATTACAAGAATGTGCCTGAAGATGCTGTGAGTAGAAGTGGTACATCAACATCAGGAAGCTAAATATAGTGTCTGTAAATGCAGAACCAGAGCTTTTGTGCTGTCATATTATTCTTTGATGGGAAAATGAAATCTGCATACAACATCTGCATTATGTTTCCTACTATTTCTCTAGCAAGAGAGAGCTGGAAAAGTGGTCAACAATTTTGTGGATGGTTTCATGTCCTGTTTGAATGATTTAGCTATTATACTTCTTGCAGAATGTCTTAACTCTCATTATGTGACGCCCTTGATTTCAAAAATACAAGATCATATGCCACCCACTAATCAACAGCAGTCAGTTTATTTTAAAACTTTTCATTAAAAGTTATTTCATTATTTTAAGAGTACTTAAATGATTAAAAATTTCTCTGGAGTTGCATTTATAAGATTTAGACCATTTTTGAATATATCAGAAAGCATGAGGACGTGAAATGCTAGTAATACTATCAGTTGCCAATAAAAATTGAAGAAGCACACTTTTGGGCTTTCCCTATCCTCTGAGAAGGGTAGGGAACATTTGCTCATGATGAATGCCTTTTCTGGTCATGTCCAGCAAATTCTAATGTTGCTACAGGTATAATCGCTGGAGATAATTGTAAAATTGAAATCTGGCTTAGTGTTTTAACTTAACGGAATATTTATCCTGCTGTGTTAGAGGTAGAATCAGTTTTAGTGCAGCATGATATTGTCAGTAACATGGGACAATATTGTTTCAGATTTATCTGCCCTCAGACGATAGCAGTTCAGATAGTCCAGCTGGGGATGCAACCACACAAGAAGTGTCAGAGTTCAAAGCCTGGATGGAGCGATTTGAGAGGCTTGGACTTCATCTGATTGCAGATGGGGGGGATCTGAAACGTTCCTACAGATTTGCTGCTGATGGACTGCTGAAGCCAGACCAGTGTGAAGACTTGCTTGACCTCGTTGAGGTAGATGCTTGCTGCTACATGACATTATGTCACCTTCAGAAGGGACTGGTATTTTCATAATTATTCATCATCATAATCGTCCAATCAATCAATCAACATCATTAAATAATAATCAAATTTATATGCATATTTCTCTTGTGGATATTTATAGTTGTGAATTGATTGCATTGATGTGAGATTCAAGAGATAATGTGTCAATGATTTTGGAGAACATGGAAGGAGATGTTGACCCCGGAGGAAGTAAAAATAGTAGAGGATGGCACAGTTTATTTACAGATTATTGAAAATACCTCAGTTTTACCGTTATTCGTTTTTAGTTTGCTGGTGGGCATCTGAGTCTGTGCAGCGTGTTAGTGTAGACATATATAAATCATATGTCTCTATTGGTATGCACATGTATAAATCCGTATGAATGCATTGATATCTTGGTGCATGTGTTTGTGTGGAGGTGTGTACATTCGAAAGTGTGTTGATAATTGATTTTTTTCTTATTTAATTACATTTACAACTGTTTTCAGTATGTACACTTGGACAAGAAGGGTGTTCAGACATTTACCTTGGAGCACGCTCGAGAGGTACGTTGAAACAAACTTTCCAGTTTTTTCACTAGCTGTGCTATCAATACTAGTAGGAATGCCATTCTGTTGTGCTGCTATAGTCATCATTATGCCTGCTGTGGTGGTATTCTGGAATGAGTTTTTCAGTTTGTACATATTATCTGTAGTAGCTGTTTTGTTAATACCTGTTTGAAGATGAATTGTTCAGTAACTATTTTTATTTTATGGTTTTTAACAATTAATGCTCATATTTTTTGTGTTAGTATTTGGTAAGGTGATCTTTTAGCATTTGTCTTTAAAAACTTCTGAGGAAAGCTTGACTTATACAATTAGTTTTATTTATCTCTTGCTAACTCACTGCCCGTATGTATTTGTAGACCGTGCTTACAGCAGATGAAGACTACGAAGCATCTTTGCGTCTCTTCATGCGAGCCACAGAAGTAGCACGGCACTACACACAACACTACTACAACTTATCTAGCTCTCTTTATTTCAAGAATGCTACTATTGTTTGCTGGACATCCATTCCAGGTGAGGAAAGGGCCACTGACACTGTGTTGGCGGCTGCTTACTTTAATCTGTAATTTACTCTGCTGTCAGTCAAGATCTAATACATGACCATGAATGTCTAAACTGTGATTTTATTTTGCTTTTCAGATAGAATAGCTATAAATGACCTTTATCTTTAATACACTTGATAAGTAAGATGTACCTGTTTAGGTAACAAATCATTTAAAAAGAATACTTGAATTTTACACACTGATATTGCCATCTTAAACATATCTTGTGAATTTTCCCTTCAGAACCTGAAGTGGAAGCAGATTGTGTTCCCCAGGAATTTGGCTCCTGCTTACCAGAGCCAGTAGTTTTGGGCAGTCAAGTAAAAGCAGACCAGTTTGTGTGAGTCACTTTAAATAAATCGGGGAAAACTTTTAAGCATCAAAACACTTGTCATAATAATTTAGCTCTTTGTGTTGTGCTTGCTGAATTTAATGTAATTTAGTATATAGTGTTAGGAAAAGAAATTTGCATCCCACTAGTCCTTTAATGGGTGCAAGCCCATTCTTATCCCCCACGGGGCCCGAGGCATAGGGCATGTGCGGGGCTCTCAACGCCACAACTGCCATAGTTTTAATCAAAAGCGTGGGGCCCCTGACAACTATCGAAAGGGTGGGGTCTAGACTGGGGCCCTGAATGGGTGTACTAGAGGTGGGTGTGTCTCTTTATTTAAGCAATCTCTTAACTTTGTTTTTCCTGCTATTCAGGTCAGTTACTTATTTGAACACGCAAGAGGAGTCTGAATTCTATTTCTTATCAGAGAATGCTTCTTTTGATGTAAGTTTCTTATTTGTATATGGCACAAATTTATTTTTCTATATCTTCTATCATGTTAAGAGGAAAGACAAAAAAATATTAATGCAAGGGTTTACAGAGTAATACAGATAGAGTAGTAATGTTATTGTTTTCAGTATTCTTTACTATTTGTCAGAATATTAGTGTGATACCAATTTGCACTGTAAATAAGACAGCTAACTAAAATATCTTTTCATACAGAATCTTTGGTTTCTTTGATTCCTATTCTGTACTTGATATATTGGCAGTTTATAAATAGTTATGTGCTCAGAAACTTATCTGGATACTGTCCAAAATCTGTTATCAAATGTTACACAAAATACATTGTGTCCATTCAAGCACACTACGCTGTGTTCAACCAAGCACAAAATACACTATGTCCATTCCAGCACACAATATGCTGTGTTCAATTACCGATGTAGATGCATGCATACTCCTCCCCCCCCCCCGCCCCCACCATTCTTGTTCCATTCTTTCAGGTTCATATACTCTGTCAGTTTTCCTATATTTGTTTGATTGTATTAATTGTAGGAAATCCATCTTTTTCTGAAGGAATCAGCCAGAAAATGGCAGATTTGAAGTTGAACTTCTATAATTTGTAAATAACGCATTTGTTGTGTTTTCTGTCATATTCAAAATAATTCCTCAAGGCTTCCCTGGGAGTTAAATGTGGACGCACCATAGGCTTCCAGTATGGAGATCGTCATGGAGTGAGAGTACCTCGATCAGGACGTCGATGTGCAATGGTGGTCACGTATATGTCACAAAAGAACCCAGATGAGATGGAGTATATCAAAACCCTGCAGATACTGCATCGCCTAGATGAAAAGCGCATGGAAGCTGGACTCAGTAATGCCAAAGAGGTGCTGGAAAAGCTGGCCAAAACTGGTACCTGAGCTTTTTCTGCATTTATAATCATAACTTCCTGATTCCTAGTTAGTGACACTTCAAAATCTTCAATATCCAGCTTTAAAAAGTAACAAAGAAAGCATTGTACATTTTTCACTCTAAACAACTCTTTGAAAATTATGTCAGGGATATTTTTTGATATTGTTTTAGGGTAAGATGAGGGCTCTGATCTAAAACTGCTGGATAGAAGCACCAGTTATTTATCTCTTTGAGCTATGCTCCCTTTGCATAGATCTTTGCTTTGTTGTTCCCAGTGACCATGACTTTGCTCTTGTTTGCCTCTGTTCCATGTGTTCAAACTGTTTGTTAGTCTGATGGTAAGATCATGTGTTGGTGCCTGCTATCAGATCAATGTCATCTGCAAGATGTAGGTTGCATATTGGCCTTCCACTGATGAAAATGGAAATGTGATGGTTATGGAGGGTCTCTCCCATGATGTTCTCTTTAAGACTTTAAAGGCAGTGACATCGTGATAGAGGTCCTGCCGAGGCTGAAAATATTTCTCCATCAGGATGCAACTGTTGAACATCTGCTGAACTGTGCTCTAGCCAGTTCTACTAGCAGTTCCTCAACAGTGGTGCTGATGTGATTCTGGATTACTTTCAGCAAGACCTGGGGTGCTGATGAGTCATATAATTTACTCTTGTACATGGTGCATTCTGTAAAAGTGAAGTTTGGCTGTCCTGGGTTCAGCTGTCATCTTAGGCACACTGTTCTTTCTCTGCATGTGGTATCTGTTCACAGGGCTGGCTGCCTTGCCGTGATTTAGCCTTAGTTGGTGGCTTGGTGTAAAACACCAACCCCACCTCCCCCCACAGATGTGAAACATGGACTCTGCTTGCTGATATAGAGAGGAAAATCAAGTGCCTCAGTAGCCTGCTCTGGATCCCTGGAACAAAATCATGACTGTATAAGAAGCACGGTGGCCACACTTGTAAGACAGCAGAAATCCTTTTTTCAGTCAAGGGGCATAAGCCGGTTGTTTTTGGCTATGTGACCTGGTATGAAACTTTGCTGACGACTGCCCTTCAAAGTACCATCAAAGGAGACCAAAACCATGGTGGCTCACTATTGCTCAAGACAGGCCTGATTGTCAGGCCTTGTCAGCTGCCACATCTATGTGCTCTTCCTAATAACCAGTACCAGTTGAGAGACAAATGAATAGTAAGATGGTAGCTGGTCAGCTTCAAGCAAAGCCAGAAGAGTCTATCCATCAGTTTCAGATCAAAGGATATGCATGAGAAGTGAAATGAGAAGTTATTAAAGATTTCCTTATTTGCTGATCACTCACTGATTCAACAGTCTATTTGATTATAATTAAAAAGAGTTTTCTAGTTAATGGATGATTAAATGAGATCATTAGACTATTGTAATGGTGGCTTCTACAAACAGGACAGGATTATCTGAAAAAAAAGTTTTTCACAATCTGCACCTAAAATGTTTCGATTGCAGAACATATATGCAGAAAAGGATTATGAAGAGAAAAACAATACTTTTTAGTAGACATACTGTGAACATTATGGAGATAAAATGTGAACAGTCTTTTTTAAATACTACTGTTTTGCTATTATTTATGGTTATATATAGTTTGCTAGAAAAAGTTGAAGATTTTGAACAATCATTTGATCCTTTCCATGATAATCGTATGCATGATTTGAGTTCTACAGAATCAATGTCCATTGTGCAGGTGTAAAGGTGGTCAAAAATGGCTCAGATCTGCTTGGCAAAGAGAGGGTATTGGCTGATGGACTAGCTACCAACGCTGAATGTACTTCTCTGAAGAATATGGTCATGGTAGGCCATCATTTTCAGATTTCTTGTTGTTTGTTTCATTAAGATATAGCTTATTCAATGCACTAAACAAAGGACAACAGAAAAAAATAACCTTCCAAAGCAAAGGAAAATGTGGACAAAACAGTGTTAAATGGAAAAATTAAAAAAAGAGATGCAGATTTGTAAAACATCTTTCTAGAGATGACATTAGCTCATTCAATGCTAGAAGAGTTTCCAAATGTGGAAAATCATCTTGCGTTGGTAATTTTTTTTTGGTTACAGTTTTAAGTTACTTGCATATCCACCAAGTAGACATGATTTTATGACTGTTTAAATAAACTCCGTAAAGAGATAGTATATAAAATATTTTAATGAGCTTGAAGTGTTTTCTTCATTTTCTTGAAGTAAATCTAAGTAAATAAAGATAAGCGATTGGATTTGAGACCCTCATTCAGGAAGTTTGTGAAAATAGGTAATGAAGCACAATTTTCAAGAAATATTCTTCACTAACTATAAAGCAAAGAAATGCATCCTAGTTCTTTTCACATAGATATACAAGTAAATTTCTGTTTTGTGGTATGCTTCCTTCTCTTTTGTTTTTAGAGTAAGGCCTTGCCAAAGTGGGGCAGCTGAAGAGCTGCCTTCCGCATGGCACTTAGCGGACATTTTGTGTTCAGTTGGGTTTGTTTTTTTTCCAAATAGGGAAACCGTGGTACTGAATGCTGGGTTGAAAAAGAAAGAAAGAAGGGCGATAATGTACAAAAAACAGTCCTTGAAAAACATTTTCCCTTTATCAGTTTTTCCTCAGGCAGATAATTCCAGCAGTCTGTCTATGAGGCCACAGATGCAGACTAGAAGGCAAACATTAACCATGTTGCCATTGTGCCATACAAAGAAAAACATTTCTTTGAAAATTTTTATCTGAAAGTATTGTTAACTTTGGTGTATTGCATTTTATTTTCCTTTTCAGTGCACTGACAGCAAATGTAAACATAAAAGTACTTTTTTTATTATGTATTAGACCACTAAGCAGTCAGGAGCATGATGTATTAATATTTGCATGTGCATGAATTTGTGTATTTACATCTTTTTTGATGCACGTTTGTGACTGTTCACGTGCTTGAGTATTTAGAAAAGGCAATGTATGTGTGTGCGCACATTCATTTAAGTGAAAGAGAAAGAGTGACCTTGCGAGATCATATTTCAAGTTCACAGAAGATTATTTCCTATATTTTGTTTTAGGCTTTATAATCATCCAGCATTGAGAACCAAGGATTACTTTGGATGGGTTTGGTTTTTTTTTTTCATTTTGATGATGCACAGGTGGATTTTGATTTTTTTTTCATCTGTTTTCTTTAACATGCCATGACATTCCAGGGCTTCATTGATTACACAAGACCCAGATTTGTCACCAGAGGATCAAATAGTTGAGTCAGCAAAATGTTGTTTTGACCGAATTTTCAGGAATTGGGCAAAGCAGGTGATGGCTATGAGGGACATGAGTCTCCTCACACCCGAAATGAGTTGTTTGAAGGATTGACCCTTTCAATGGTTTCACAGGTACTAATAGCTGATGCTTGCTGCCAGTTTGTAGCTGTGTCTGTTAGTGTGCAGCCAGCTTTGCGCCATCTTTCCCCAACATCTTAGGTTAGGCCTGTCAGCAAAATCCAGCACAACATATCAGCCAAAGCCAGATAAAATGGAAGTGTTTATAACTTGTGCAGCATTTCTGTTTATTCTGCAACTGTACAATGATAAAGTTTGAAGGTTGCCAGAAGAATAAATTAAAAAAATCCCTGTATCTTCAGGGGTTTTTTTTTCTGTTAATTCTTACAGTTCTCATGGTTGTTGTGGATTTTGTTATCTCTTTGGTTGAAGGGTGCAGGAATGTGTTTGTTGTTTTGTTCACAGTGTATCTAACATTGGTGATGGCACTTTTTTCCAAGCTTGTAAGATCCATCTCTTTCATGGGTGTAGAGCAGGGCTTGGTACAATAACCACTGTGCATATTCAGAAGTAGTGGGTTATTTTAATCATCTGCTTCCTTCTCTAGTGTATGGGTTAAAGGAGATTTTGCTTTTTTATTTTTAAGAACTTGAATAAATCTGTAAAGGTGATGGGCCATTTCTGCCAGGCATCCGTGTTCATGTTGTGATCTTTCTAAACATGACAGAAGACAATTATATGATTTCACATTCTCAAATTAGTTATTGTACAAGAGTGAAAAAAGTGGACCAAAAAAAGGAAAAGAAAGAAAGTGTTTCTGAAAACAGGAAAGTAAGACTGTTGTAAGTTGAAGGTAGGTGCCGTTACTGATATTAGCAGGAAAGCCTTTTTTAACTTGATAGGTAAAATGTACCTCTTACTAACTCTTACATGCATACATTCATTCACATATACATTCACATATACACATATTAATATACTTAAACAATCAAGCATGCACACCTGTCTTTATGTGTACATACATAGATGCATTTATATGTTATAAAATGATAGTGAACTCAATTCATTTTTCAGTGACTGTGAACTCAATTCATTCTTCAAGGTAGTCTCTAGATGCTATCCCTGTTCCTGCTTGTCTGGGGAAGGGATGGCTGCTTTTCCTGATAGAGGCTGACTTGAGCAACACACCAGAGACCTGGTTATACTTGCTGTTCATGGCCATCCCAGGTTCTTGTTTAGCTTGTACACTAGAAACACAGTGTTGCTGAGATCTGCTGCTGTGGCTAACATTATAAACCATTGTTTCCATTTTCATTGTCAGACTGTTGTTTCATTCTCTTGATGAAATAACTTTTGTTACATTTATTCAGCACTTAAATAGTATCTTTAAATGATGGCCATGTCCGAAAAAACATGAAAATGATAATTTAATGCAGAAGCCTAGTGTAATGATGGTCTACAGTATTAAAGATTTAAACTTTTCAAAAATTGAATAAAAGAAATACAGAAGGTCTGCTGTGCGAAAAGTTTTGTTGCTTTGCACAAAAGTCAAAAATTTATTATGATGTTAATACTCTGTAATCACTGGGTGTATTTAAGGGAAACTGTTGCTACAATAAGAAGTCTTTCAGAGATCTTTTGCATGATATGTTAGAGGGATGAAGGCAAATAGGAGAAACTGCATAAGATACTGTAAATGGACTTTCATCAAAACTGATTTTGTTCAACAGCTCACAGTGCACTTTGAAGCACGATGCATGTTCTTCATTTGCAGGATCTGAGAATGGTGGGTTTCTGGAGGAAAACTTCTGGTGCATACACTCCTATACAGGGTGCTTACTGTGCACAATAGAGTTTTTTCAGTTATTGGGTATTATACTTTCTGCTTTGTGGCTTCTTAAATTCCACATTATTTATACATTAAAGGGCTACAGTTTTTAAATTAACTTGAGTATCAGTGCTATTAGTGTCAACTGCCACTTGGCGGTTTCAATTATCCTGTGGTATTTCTAGAACCTGTGTTTGGATGTTTTTATAAAATAACTAAGTGGTTTCCTTGATCCTCATTTGCCATGTTGCCGATGCAGACACCTGTGATGTCCACGTTTTTTTTTTTTTGTTTTTTTTTTTTGTTTTTTTTTTTTAGCCCTTTAAATATTTTTTATTTTGTTTAAAAGTTCTTTTTGAAGGGATCTTATTTGTAACCGTTCTGTTTTCTTGCACATAAACATGTATGAGGGAAGGTCAGAGTTTCATCTTTTATGTCTTTAGACTATTTGTTTCAAATTTCCCAAATAAAGACGTTGTCTTTTATTAGAAATGCTACTCCACCTTTTCCCCCTCCTGGAATACAACATTGACAAGAAAAATATTTGATGTGGGGCAAATAAGTGAAAAAAGTGGAGGGAGAGGCGGGGATGAAGAGTGTTCTGAACTAACTTCTTTTTTGAATAAGTACATTGTAATGGGTAATATTAGAATTGTGTTCAGTATAGTCTTCCCATCTTCAAGAGAAACAAATGGTCATTTAAATGAGTGAATGTTTCACCTTTCCACCTATATGCAATTGTGTGCATGCCTGTGCACACAAGCTTATCATGTGCATGCCTGGCTATCTTAATATTAGCTAACTATATACTTTTCCCCAGCACCAGCACATTTTATGCATTTTTTAGAAATCCTTTGTTTGTTTCCTGTAAGTTTGAGGTATCAAATTCTGTTCTTTATCATGAGCTCCATTCAGGGCTAGCTTTTGCTTATGGTTTTCCTTCTTTCTGTGTAGAGTGGTGCTTTAATTGGTGATGGGTATGACCATCTGGCTAAGAAACCCTCCGCCATTTCCCCTCACACACCCCATGAAATGTTTCAAGGACTCACCATTTATAGAGCAGCTAAGGTTTGTACCATTACAGGTTTTTAAAATGTCACTTTTTCCAAGGGCATATTGGCAGTTTCACATGCATTTAGTTGCCACACATCAAGATTTCATAAACTACAGGGTAGTTTTGAAGTATTCTAAATTTTTCAAATCCATTTATGTTGTTTTATCTGCATTTGCCAGATTTTCTATGCTTTTGCTTTTTTTTTTTTTTCATGATTTTAGTTCTTTTCGCTATATCATTAACAAGTATTGCACATTTTTTTCTTACTGCCCTTCTGTAATTTCACCAGAGAAACTAACTTCACGATATTCTCAAAGCACTACACTGATTAGCTTATTATGCACTAATTAACAGTTGCTTGTATCTACTTAATATCTCTCTTTTTGAGCTGTGCTGTGGTGGAAATGTTTTTATATTCTAGTACCATTTATTTACTTTAAAGACAAATGTATATGTGTATGAAAACAAGGTGAATACATTGATGTGAAATTACTGGATATTACAAAGTATTGCATTCAACACAAAGTTAATAGATGTTACAAAGTAACAATTTTACACAAAGCTGATATAACTAAGTTTACATTCAGAAAATGAGTTTCTATTGGTTAAGTAGATTTTTATTTTATTAACTTTTGTCAGAGGACTGGCCAGAATTGTTGGGGGATAATTTCAGCTGTACCATATAACAAGCACTATTGTTTAAAGATTTTTTTAATGACACCATTATTATGATGTGAATATTACTTATTAAATATTAAAATATATAAATCCTTCATATGTCTGAAGCCTCCTTGACAGGAGGAAGTTCTGTATCTTACACTGCTGCTCCAGGGATGGCTCTAACAATCTGCTGTGTAGAGATAACATCATGTAATATATATCTTTTGTACTTTACACAGCTGATGCATATGGGACTGGTCAATACATTTTCCATGAAAGCCTTCCTGGACCTCAGTGAAAAGTCCCGTCTATTCATTGAAAAATACTTCAACTTGACCAAACCGCTCTATTTTGACTTTACCCATCTTGTCTGTCGCTCTGCCATTGACAGTGAGTAGTAAAGTTTTAATATTTATAAATGTCACTGAGAGATATTTTGTTAAAGATAATTTTTCTAAGGCATAAAGAAAGCATCAGGGCACTGTGCCATATTTTTTCTTGCAGACCATTGACACCACAGCTTAAAGTTCAACACAGCATTTCTTTGTTAAACTTTATTACAGCTGCAACAGCAAACACAGCAGCTAGAAATAAGAACAAAAATAAAGGATTTTTGGTGTCTTGTCTGAGGAAGTAAATTTTTGGCTCTGTAAGCCTGTGAAAATGTTTCATGCATGTTGAGCTTCAATATTGAGATGGCAATGGCTATTAGAGATAATAATTTGCCATAATTACTGTTAAACCCATTTGTAGCAAATTAAATTTACAGGAAGAGAAAGGGACCATTTTAAATGTGACTAGTCATCCTCATTTTTTTTTTCTCTGTATTTAGTGAGTAGGTAAAACAACTAAAGCCTTAAATCTGTGTATTCCTCATACTCAGTATTTAACCATTTACTTTCTTTTACAGAAGGAAATAAAGAGCTAAAAGAACAGTTTTCCTGTCACTAGATTGTGTGAAAGATGGCAACTTATTTCTTTAACTTACAGTTTTTAATGGTGTTGTTAATTGTGCATTGTTCCAACATAAGTTTTGCTTGCCCTTTCAGCCTCTTTATTATTAGACTTCCTGTAACTTCACTCATGACAATGTATCACCCTTGAAGAAGTTTCATGTAGTAAGAATGTTTTGCATCAGAAATATTACCCAGTTTTACTTGTGCAAGCATTTCATTTGTGAGCAGTGAGTGGCCTGAAGAATTTTCAGGAATGTAGCTATATACTGTACACTTTCATTCTGACCACTAACCATTGCTGCAGGATTGTGGCAATTTTGGTTCTAAACTTTGTCTTTCTATGCAGATACCCATCCCAGAGATGACTTGAGTCACCCTGTACATGCTGATAATTGTGTTCTGCAGCCAGATGGAACGTGCATGAAAGTGTATCCAGCCTTTATTCAGAGAGATTACAGGTATCCCATATTCACTGAATTTAGCAGAAGACTTTTCTGTTTGCAGTTGGGCCCTATGTCCAATGGTTCTCAGACTAGTGGAAGAAGACTTTATCCTTTTTTCATTTAGAAACCAATTCATGAATATTTCATATGCACTCGTGTCATGGATTTATTAATTTTTTTTAAAGAAACTTAGCAGTTTGTCAAGGCTTAAAATAAAAAATAGTTAAAGGAAAAAAATTGGTTGAATGAAAAATCGATATGACAGGTTGAAACTTAAGATCTCCCTGTGAAGCTCTCATATTTTCTTTCTTTCTCTCATTTGAAGACTGTCTTACTGATTTTTATTCTTACAAATGAAGATAAAAGTATAATGTTCCAGTGGTATAAACAGTATAGTAAGACTGTATGTTTTTATGTTTACAGTGGTATCCTGTACTTAAATGATGATTTTGAAGGAGGAGACTTCTTTTTTGCTTATGGCAACAAGACGGAACAAGTATGTTTTGAGTTTTAGGTGAAGTGACCATGCATGCTTTTGTTAGACAAGATTTAAGGAACATTGGTGATAGTTTTAAATCTTGAAGTAAGTAAAGACAGTGTGCTTGGTTCCTAGAGATTCCAGATGTGCCAGGCAAATTTTAAATCATGCAAGTTTAAAAGTTGCTTGCACTTTTCATGTATTGCAAGGTTTATAACGAACGAAATATAATAATATAAAAATCCTTTTGTCTTGCCAGGTTTCTGTCCAACCTAAATGTGGGCGACTTGTCGGCTTTAATGCTGCTGAGTTTCATGGTGTTAAGGCCGTAAGGAAAGGTGTGCGATGTGCACTGGCAATGTGGTTTACTCTCAACCCCAATTTTAAAGAGCTGGCACACATTCATGCAAAGAAGGTTTTCAGAATAATTCAGGAAGAGCGAGAAGCAGAGGAGAAGAAACTGTCTACAGATGGGAACTCACTGCCACAAGCAGATGATGCCAGCAAAATTGCAGTTAATGATCATAATGATAATGAAGATGTCAAAATTGCAATGGCTGCAAAAGAAGTTGGTAATGATGGGGGGAATTTGGGAAAAAGTGGGAGTGATGAAAAGGAGGGCAGACCAAATTTAGTTTCAGAAACTGAAGCTCTTGAAATTAAGGATGTAGCTTCAGAAACGGAAATACCTGACGTTAAAGATGTAGTTTCAGAAACAGAAACACCTGAAAGTAAGGATGTAGTTTCAGAAACTGAAGCTCTTGAAATTAAAGATGTCGCTTCAGAAACTGAAACACCTGAAATTAAGGACAAAGTTTCAGAAGCTGAAAAGGAAGATGTGTCAGAAGTGAAGAATGTAGTTTCAGAAATTGAAGAACCTGACATCAAAAATACATTGTCTGAAACTGTATCAGAAGCTGAAATATCTAATGTGAAGAATGTTGTTTCAGAAACTGAAGCACCTGCCACTAGCAATGTGTTGGAAACTGAAACACGAGGTGCAAAAGATGTGTCAGAAACTGAAACACCAGGTGCATGGGAAGATGCATCAGAAACTGTAGCTTCTGACACCATAGATGTCTCTTTTGAAACTGAAACAATTGAAACAAAAGATGTGGTTTCAGATGATGAAAGAAGTGAATATCAGGGCTATGCAGATCTAGACATTAAGCACAAAGATACAGAAAATATAGCAAACAGTAAAATTCTATATGTTAATGGACTACAAAATGGTTATCAAAATGATTGGGACAAAGGGGAAGAGCGTCATGAATTATAGCAAACTTAACGTGGCAGCTTCTAGGCAGGAGTTGCATGCTTGTTATTTTATGAACAATTTTAATTTGATTTAAAGTTGGGTAAAGCCTATTACAGAAGAAGAGCCTTATTCCTAATCTTCTGTACTTGAAAACCACACTTTCTCTTGCTATGACATAAACTATATAGTCTTGAGAATGTCATTTTACATGAAAAACAATCCATGGTGCTGCTTATATTGGAATGTTTCAAGGACAGTTTATTTTCAGTTTTGGCTACATCAGCAGGTGATGGCCTGGGTAGCTGAGCAGAACATGAGCAGCCACCACACATATTGTTGCTCTGTTTGCTTTGGCCCCCTAGACTTTTTTCTCCCAGCTCTAGCTTTGTAGTAATTTGCTTTCAACTCTATATTTTAATATTTAATTCACCAAGCTACTTTCCAAAGGATTAACTTTATAAAACAATGCATCAGTGTTACCTCATTATTTGCCTGCAATTAATAGTGATCGATATTGATGTACATAGAATATTATATGTTTCTTGCGGGTTTGATAACTTTGTGGTTCATGCACTCGTCTGTCGCGCAAGAGTCACCGGTTTGAGGCCTGTCTGAAAACACCCTCCTTTCCTGAAACCCACCTGCCCACACAGCAAAGTGGAGATGATTCAGGCAGGTAAGGGGCAGTGAAGCAAAGGGCTGCTACATGCTGGACCCTGGACAGAGTGGACCACTTACGTTCACTGCCTTTACTGGCTTCAAGGCTATGGGCATTGTTCTTTGCCATTTGATATGTTTCCTAGGTGGATATGTGCATGTGTGGTCAGAAGGCTTCTGAAAATCAAGTAAGCATGAACCCATTAGCAAATTTCCTGATATTCAGCATGGGAATTTAGCTTACCTTTCTTTATCCTATGGAGCTTTGAGCTAACCTATGACTATATTTTTATGATAACAAATGCCCAGTTTGTATCAAACAAGATCTAATATGTTTGGCCATGACTGATTTTGTATCAGTTCGGTTTTATTATTTTTGCTGTGTTGATTGTTATTAATAAGACTGCCTCAGGGCCCTGATAAACAGTTGGAAAATGTCCTACTTGTTCATACTTTCAACATATCTGCTGCTTTAACCATTGCAAGATTGTTGTTTGTGAGTTTTGATGAGCTTTACTTGCAAGGTATTTTGGCTGCCAATCACACATATCTTTTAAAAATAAACATGTTTGGCTCATCTGTGGATTGCTCAGCATGTTTCTGAGTAACTCAGTGTTCTGTACACATACCAGCCATGTTGAAAATAAAAAAAACATCAGCAGCTTTATATCATTCTGCTGCCAAAGAAGAGTCTTTGATTCATGTGTCAGAAATGTATATGCATCATCTGTTGTGCAAAATGCCCTAGAAGCTTGAAATAATCTGTCTGATCTCAGCCTCACTAATTAAAATGTACCTATAAACTTATTTCAAAGGCTTTTCAGGTTACAGCCTTTTACTATTATGTGTGTTAGTTTCATGGAGTCTGCATAATTCATTGGGTTTTTTCTTTTTAAAAAAAATTGTTAAAGTTCCCTGCAGTGTCAGTACAGTGTGTGCCTAAAAGCTTGATTCAATTGTCTTAGGTTAGAAGTCAATTTGGCTTTGACAACACATAATACATTTGCAAGTATTTGGCCTGTCCGCACTTCTCTCCCCTACTGTTGAGTCGTATGTAGGCATGAAATTAGAAGTAGGTTACTAACACCTATTAAGTCAGGAAATTACATTATAGGGCTTTCAAAACGTTTAAGTATTCAAGGAAATAATGGTCAGCTGTCAAAAACCTTGAGGTCAGCATGTTGTTCAACGACAACTTTATTTTGGGAAAGGCTTTTTTTTTTTTGTAGTTTGAAGTTTGTCGGCTATCAGCCCTGAGAATAGGGTAGTGGGAAGGAAATGACTTATCAATCACTCAATGCCAAATGCAGGAGAGCGGTTTCAAGGACAAAACCTCGTGTCGCTAAGTTGGGGCAAAAGGGTGAACAAGACGTGTTATCGAAAATGGCAGTTGCAAATGTTCACTCAAATCGTTATAGACACTAGGTACAGTGACCATAGTCTATCTTTATAATTAAAAGACACTGGGTGCATAATGAGGTTTATGTATCCAACCCTTGCAAGATCATTCCTAATTCCCTTTTTGCATACAGAAAGGTGTCTGTAAAGCTAGTTCTGTCTTAAGATATGGACAATATCAGTGTTTGGAAGAAGACAAGATGACACATGCAGTTTAGTACAGAGCTGACCCAAATAGTTGGAGATTACCAGAGGACAACCCATTCACTCCATTTTGCTCAAGCAGAGGTACGTGGGCAAAACTGTCCAGGGTGCCAACACCCCCATCCACATAGACACCCTCCTAATACACACACATGTATGCATACCTGCGTGTAAACACTGCAATTGTCATCCGTTTTCATACTCGCTACATACATGTTTTAACTAATGGCGTCACACTTGAGTGGCGGTCTAGTCTAAGGGAGACAATTCTGTACATATTATGAAATATTCTTTTGCAACAGTTCTCTACCTTCTCATTAAAAAAATGTGCGCCCTCGCAATAGAAAGTAACAATAAAAAATAAATTAGTTTACTTACTGACACAAATATAAGATGAAGTGAAATAGCGGAATATGAAAATTACAAAAAATATGTTTTATAAATTTTATATAATACAATTATTTAGTCTATAACGGGCTCAGTGCTCCTAAGGAATTTTCCACCCTTTAAGCCAGGGGTGGGCAATTAATTTTCCCAAGGGGCCGCATGAGAAATTGGGATGTTTTTAGAGGGCCGGACTAATATAGTTAACTCAGTTTTACCCAATACTGTATAGAGCGGTCCGGTGGCGCAACGGTTAGCGCCTTTCACCAATATAGTGAAGGTTGGCTGCCCAGAGTTCATTTCTCGTCTCGGGCACGCTGTTCTTTCTCTGCACGTGGCATCTGTTTACAGGGCTGGCTGCTTGCCGTAATATAGCCTTAGTTGCTGGCACGGCGTAAAACAACAATTCCCCCCCCCCCAATACTGTATATAAAGTATATATACTGGCGGGCGGGCCTGTCAGAGACATTAGGCGGGCCGGATCATATTTGCCCAGGTCTGCTTTAAGCTATAGCCGTCTCAAGTGCAGTGAACTGTAGTTTGATCACTTTTGTATATGGAAGGTCCACCCCACTCTCTCCTTCCGTCTTGTACCTTCCCTCATAAGTCAAGTGTTTGTGCAGGATGGGCAGAGCACAAACAATAGACAGGCTGTCATGGTGACGTTGACTACAGGTCTTTGATTCTAGACTCGAGGGAGCGACAAGCGATCGGAGTGTTTTACCGGGCGCCCCAAAGCCTCGACTACGCTTATATTTATGGTTTATATATACTGTTAGACAACGTGACCCCTCTGAACCAAATCCAACTTGCCCTGACACTATCGAACTTTGACTAAAGTGACCACATCCCCCTTCACTATGCTCGGGATACCTATAGGACCTACCTACCGTCCCTCTTTCTCACGGTCAGCCACATCAACCTCCGACTGTCCCGACATCTGTCAAGGCTTCGGCCTCGTTGTTCTGGCCTTGAACCAGGCTGGTTCATGACACTGTCAAAGATCTCTTTTTGGTTTATACTCCTCTCCTCTATCACCTTTCTGTCGTTTCTGTGAGCATACTAACCGTCCAAAGTGACTGGCTTCTGATGTACCACAGTGGACTATGGCCACTCAGCTGGTATCAGAGCGCAAAAATAAGTCGTAAAGCAAAGATAAAGCATCCACTCGTCTCCTGTGTGCCACTTGTGAAGACGTTACGACCACCGCTACAAACACGTGCTAAGGTCTGGACCGTTACGTCAGGTGTCTGTTATCAAGTTTACTAGGTCACGACTATTACCGGGACACGTCTGACTAAGGGGGAAAAAAACCCAGATAAAATATTTTTCAGAGAAAGAGATAATGAAACCATATGTGTGTCTAATGCCTGATCGAGGGAACAATATTTTAAAGGCTACGCAGACTATCAAACGGTTAATCATATTTGGACCCCCCTCAGAAGGTTAACATCACAGCAGCAAAATGTATAGTAACGCCGTTAGAATAAATCTAACATGACTGCTGTATGTGAGAAAAGAGTGGGTGGGGTGATAAAAACAATAATTAGTCAAGGCCTGATGTAGGCAAAGTTTTCTCATAATTTGATGCCGAAGTTTCCTCGCACCTTCCTGGCAGCTTTACTCCAGCAGAAGTCGGCAGGTGTTAAATAACGGATTCACCACCAACGTGTCTACACAAGATGCAACCTGACTACATTGCACAGTTACTTCTTTCACTAACCTTTCACAAACTGCCATATATATTTACAGACAGCTGACCTCGAGGTTATTGCGACTGAAACCTTTGCGATAAGCTTTTCGCAAGCTAATAGGTCTCAATGTGAAAAGCGTAATTCGAAATCTTTCACTATATATATATACAGAGAGATATGTCTTCCACATATTTATCAGCGTAAAATAGACCTTTGCCTTCTGCCATGCTGAAACAAATTAAATGTCACGTGACTCACAATCATAATTCATAATCTAGAAGCTCTGACCGTGAAGACTGGAGATCAAGAGACTGTACACCAGTCCAGTATAAACATTTTCTGTGCGAAAAATACAACGAGGGCTGGATGTTCTCGGTTCAAATCTCGTCTCGAGCGCAGTGTTCTTTCTCTGCATGTGACATCTGTTTCCAGGGCCAGGAGCTTGGCCGTGATATAACCTTAGTTACTATGGCTTATTATCAACTGTAAAGGTGATTTACTGACATCAAAGCCACAAAGAGCATAGTAGAGAGGTGTGGATGTAGCTGTGGAGTTGTCAGTTATTTGAAAGCATAGCTACATAGAGCACGACGTATGCATCTAACTAGGAACTCCACAAAGTAGAGTACGTAACCGTATAGTACGTAATACAGTCTAATATTTGTATACATGTATTAAAATAAATTCTCCATAAACCTTCAGTATCTGTATTTCTGGTACCCCGGTGCTAACGCCAAGGCACACACAGACGTGTAATCTACCCTGTCGTTATCGATTCTGTCAGCGGCTTTATTGACATCATCGCTGCCTGCTTATCGCATCCCGTCTGCTTCCGACCTTCACCTTTCACCTCAACCCTCGTCAAAGAGTCGTTGGGGGAACCTAGCTTTGAAAACAGCTCCCTCCCCTCCCCTGTGTACTAGTATCGTCCTATCATGCCGGGTATGGTCCGACCGCGGACGTAAATATGATATTAGTCCGTGGTCCGACAGGACAGACAGCCAAGACGAAGGTGACCTGTGGTGAGTAAGAACTGCGGCGTAGTTGAGGTGTTGTGTAGACACACCTGTCGGCGGCCATACCTTGTTGCCACTGTGGTGATCTCCAGATGAACATGAGAAGAAACTTTACTGTTCACAGTGCTAGTAAATGTCAATTACTGTGATAGTGTGGTGATGCAGTGTGATGTTTGTGTTTATTGATACCAGTGTCATAACTTGTTAGCACAGAAATGCAAGAAGATCCAAAGAACGCTTCATTAATCTTAGTTATATATTTTTGTGAAGGGTCAGTTAAAGACTGGATATATCTAAGTTGTTTTTGTTTTTTGTTTTTTTTGGTTGTTTTTTTTGGTTTTTTTAATTTATTTATTTATTTTTATTTATTTATTATTATCATTATTTTTTGATCTTACGACTATGGCAGTACAGAGAGCTAGTTATGATGTGATGAATGTTGTTTATTTCCTACAGGAGCGTCCCATCCGAGCTGCACAGATTTCCAAGGCGTGAAGCCTGCAGTTGCTTATTCTGGTCTTTGATAAGCCTAGCTCTTCAACCAGTTGTAAATAATCCTGATCAGGATATCCTCTCCTCTCCTCTCTCGTTTCCCCTCCCCGCATCCCCCACACACCTTACTACACACGTTTTATGGACCAAACCTTCCCTCCAACAAATTCTCGTCTCGGGTACACTGCTCTTTCTCTGTGTGCGGCACCTGTTTACATGGCCGGGTGCTTTGCCGTGATACAGGCTGTTGCTAGCTCCCTCCTCTCCCCTCCCCTCCAAGACATGGCTGTCGACGCCAAGAGCTGATACGCTGGCACAGATTATCTCCCCTATCCGCATCCCCTTCCGAGGCGGAGACCGAGCATCAAGAACACTCCAGTCCTGTCCACCGGACGCTGCTGGTCCAGGACAGAAATAACATCTTCTCGCTGCTTGCAGAGTGCACGCGCACCTGGCAAAGTATAACCCGTGTCCACAAAGAAGTTCGCGGCAGTAGCTGTCCTTGAAGCCTTATCGCTGACGTCAAGAAAGACGAGCTGTCCCTGCTTCTTTGTCTTCGCTGTCAACCCCTCTGTCCCTCCGTCCTCACCCACGCGTCCCCAAGGAGAGAAAGAGAGCTTAATTTTGACGAGAAAATCTATGGAGTTTAGCAGTTGACCTCCTCGTCCATTCCTTAACCGGTGCCATAGCAACCAACAAGCAGACTCACCTGTGGAGCTGGCCCGGTGATACTTGTCGTGGGGGAACCTGATGAAATGCAGCAGCGACCACGTAGGGTGGGGTCTGGGGCAGCAGTGTGTAGCGGTCTGTACAACATGTATTAGAAGCAGCATCAGTTAATACTGCTCCTTCTTACATAAAACATTTGTCTACAGGTACTTCTTTTTATCATGTGTGCTTGTCAACAGCATTGTGGATGCTTGTCACCAGGCTTGTGGCATCCTGAGACAACAAACAAACAGCTGTCTTGATGATTCCCTTTTTAATCAAAGCTAACTAAGAAAGGAATTCGCTGAACTGCTGCTGAGGCTCTCTGTTTTTCATCTCTTGAACATGATGAAAGTTAAGAGCCATGAAATTAATCTGTCCGGTTTGCTTCTTAAAACCATTCTGCATTCACACATACAACAACTTCTCTGTGCATCCACCACATTGTCCAAAGATTCACCCATGTACAAGGGAGCGCAAAGAACTGAAAGTTCGCAGCAGGAATGAGGATCAATGTACAAGACGAACATGGATCCACGTTTGTGATGTCCTAATATTGTTCTTCGTTATCTTCTCAATCTCTTAACATTGATCCGAATAGTCTTTTTCCCTCTGAAAGTATTACCACTTCGTGAGTTGTGTATCTTGCATTAAATTGTTTACAGCGAAAACACTACATAAAACTTTTTAAATGTACAGAGTGTAGAAATACTAGTACTCAACACAAATCTCAGTTCACATCCTTTAGTGCAAACCAAATTTCATTATTTTAAACATTTTAACCATCGATTGTGCAAATTTTGTCTTTTATTTTCTGACAACACATCACCCACTAATCACGCTGAGCAAAGTAGGTGTTGGTAGTTAAGGGAGGGTGTTCGGTGAAGAGCTAAAAATAGCACCAATAATAGTAATTTTAAAAAAGCAAAGAGAAAAAAAAAATAATAACCGTTAGTACAATACTCAGATAAACTATATTTGTGAGACAAAAGAATCACTTTATCGTAAAATACATTTTTTATGGCATAACTGTGGGCTGGCCAAACAATCGGAATTTAGAAGGGGGCAGAAAACAGTTCTAGTATTTTCTTTTGGAAATAACCGAGTAATTAGAGCAGATGACAGTTCGAACTGTCCAGGTCAATAATATAAATGTGAAATGAACATAGTCATACTTATTTGTTGACCGTTTTTCATAGGAACTAAATTTGCGAGCCTTGATTTAAAACGAACTGTGGCATTTTCCTGTGCTCGTTTATTTCTGCTTTTATTTTTTTATTTATTTTGCTTTTATTTTTATTTATTTTTGCTTTTATTTTTATTTTATTTCTTGCTTTAATTTTTATTTATTTTTGCTTTTTTTTTTTTTTTTTTTTTTTGCAAACGTAATAGGAAGAAATAAAGTAAGGGAAGGAAGATATTCAGTTAATGATAGAGTTAGGGTGGATGAATGCGACCTCTCAGAGCTCATAACTCTGAAATTCCCACCGTCGAAATTTATCGGCATGGGGTTGATTGACGAACAGCCAGCAGGAATTTTTAATTAGACACAGCTTGAGAAAGATAAGATGCTTTCCATTTTAAACAAAATAATATATAAAACCGATAGATAGGCTATCTTACCGGCCGATAAAGACGATTTGTACAAATCACCGACTCGTCCATTATTGTGAGATCACAAACATGGGCTGGCTCTACGACAACCTATTATTAATACGTCAGACTAACACAACAGCAGCAACAACAACAGTGCTTTGGGTAGCACAACGGTTGCCCTCTTGCACAGTCTCGAGGGGTAGTCATTGCAAGTTATGAAGACATCATAAGCAAAGAGACTGACGACTTCATCTACTACCTCAAGTCGCGATCGTCTTTCCTCTTTTCTTCGTGGCCGCCGGGTCCAGCAACTGCCTCAGCATGAATAGTGTTTTACAAGCTCGGGGCTGAGAGAGAGAATCAACCTTTGTCTCTCGCTCTCTCCTTTGTGACGTCCTCTGTCTGTCGACTCTTGTGGTGTCTACAGTGATCCTGTCTCAGAAGACGCCAAGTACGGTGTCATCAGGTTCAATGGTCAACCATAATGTCGTCGGTTTGTACGGACTCACCTACTCCTCCTCCTTCGTGTCTGTCATCTTATCGGCCGAGAGATGCTTCTGCGTGCTGATGCCCCTTCGTTCGCAGAGGATGATATCTACCAAGTCGATGGCTGTTTTCTGGTCGCTGGCATCGCACTGACTTTCTCACTCCGCTTCTTTCACTGCCAATATATAAATAGTCCTTTGCATCACAGATGCAATGCACAAAACAGCTCCTTTGTCACCACAGCGCGACAGAATTATTCCGCAACATTTCTGGCTGGATCTTTTCGATGGAATTTTCTACGGACTACTTTTGACGGTAGGACATCCGTGCTGGTCTTCATAGCCGCGCTACGGTGACGGCGGTAAAGCTCCGGCAGTCCGTGGCTTGGCGACGACAAGCCTCGTCAAGATGTGGAGTGAGAAAAATCGCGTTGTCGCGGATGTGATCACGCTGTCGTTTGACCGCTTCTTCGTTTTCAACAGCCCCTGCGTTACTTCTGAGGATCGTGCCGGTCTTTGTCCAGATTTTCGGACGGGTGGCAAGTTCACCTATCACTTTATTCAGACGGGCATTAGTATGGCAGAAATGTTTGCCTGCGCCAGACCCTTTGTCAATTTCCTTGTGTACTACATTAAAGGTACTAATATAGAGAGACTCTTCATGCAATGTTTAAGACAGAACATACGTAATAATAATACTATAAAAATAACAACCAGCTCGGTTCCAAGCGCTTTACGAACAGACGCCATACCTTAATGGAATATATAATAACTAATAATAATAATAATAATTAATAATAATAATATAATAATAATAATAAATCAAATCTCAATAATAATCATAATAATAATAATAAATAAATACATTTACCGATGTTTGTGTGTTTCTCGTCAAACGCAGGCATTGCCTGGGAACTAAGGTGACAGTCATGACTTCCCTCTACATCCACAACAACATGTCTTTCATGAGATCGTTGTGAACATTGACAAGTCGAACCAAACCTTTGTTCATCCACGCTTTCCCTACCATGCCTCGGAAAGCCGGCTTCAAGCTGTGGAAATGCGTACAAAGGTGGTGCAAGGAACGGCTTCAATTTCTTCCTACTAAGTCAGTATGCATTCAACTTTTGCAAACTGAGAGGTATGTTTCCAAACCCTATCTACTTCTGTCACGGCACGGTACTCAAAGTGGTCCAGAGTAAATTTCTTGGGGTTCTTTGACCGTAAACTGTTCCTTCTACCCTCTAGCTAATCTCAACCTATTTTGTCAGAAAGCCTTGGTACATTCTTAGGAGTAGTTGGCCATGTCAGACTGGGAGCGGATCGCACGGTCCTGCGCTGTCTGTATCGTGCACTCGTCCGCTCCAAGCGTAGACTAATGGATCCATTATCTATGGCTCTGCTTCGAGAGTACACCTCAAATTCTCCGATCCTATCTCATCAAGGGCTCCGCATCTGTTTGGGTCCCTCGCACCAATTCCTGTACAAAGTTTGTATGCAGAAGCTGGTGGTCCTCCCCTTTTCTCTCTCCGTCCTCGAAACTCGTGCTACCGTATGTCTGTCGTTTGAAGTCATCTGGAAACCCTGCGCTATCGTGTCTGTCTTTCAACCTCAAGGCGTGCTCCTGTATGCAATTCCTACAAGGGCAAAAACCTCATACCTCGAGTATGCGCTCTCACCTTACAGCTGCCGGCAGTAGAATTCAAAGGTGGAACTCTATCACTGCTAACACACTCCTCTGGAACTTCCTATTTTCCAGAAATCGTTTTGATCTTTTTCAACTAAGAAAGAGAAACACTATAAGCGGCCATTCTACTCCAACACTTTTATGAACGTACTTTCATTTATCCTTGAATTCTGCATCTGTGTTCACAGAATGGCTCAAAATCCCAAAGTGAGGCCCGTCGCCTCGAGGCAGCAGTTCGGCAGCCAACCACAACTGTTTCCGTCCGGAGGCAAACAACATGTTCTATTTCACAGCAGAATTCTGTCATTTGCTTGCCTAGCAAGCAATGCTCACCGCTCTTTGAAACACAGCTTTTTGAGTATTCTAGACTCTACTTCATCTGCACTTCAAGCTACTATTATTTCAAATGAGCTCTGACCACCCCCTTAGATGGTCCAGATTGCAATAACACTTCATGCAGCACTTCGATATCGGCAAAATAAAGAACATGTTTTAGTTGCTCCCCATCTGAATCCAGGCAATGTCGAGCAAGACCAGCGCTGCAAGAAGCTGCATTGTCGTCACCCCTGGTAAACTTCCAATCACTTATTTCATCAGAATGCACGATTCTTTATTTTCGGCTACATCAGTCCTTAATGGCAACGCACTGGGACATCTGGCCAAACACGTTAATATTCCACCCTTCCTGCCTCTTCCGATCATAATACACTCCTTGCCCCCTACGAGAGGGAGGGATCAAGTTCTTTCAACAAAATTAAAGATAGAGACACACCTGGCCGCAAGGATCCAACCATGCAATGAACTTTGGGAGTTTAGGAGGCCGCCTAAGCGGGGGAGGGTGAACGTAGAGCTACGGAGCTATCCCTCTCCTAAATGACCGAAACGCCCAATAGGGCGATAGCGTTAACGCGCTTACGTGAACCCGTATGTCGATTTCACTCCGACCCTCTGAGCCTCGCGCCCATTTTGACGACCGGGACTGTCGGAGCTCCGAATCGCGGACCAGATGAGGGTTTATACCTGCCAACAACCGCTTTGGTCATCGCATCTCAGGTAGTTGTGAATTAGGTGCAGAAGTGTCCACTAAAAATCTGTAAAATAGTATAACATGATATTCTGCCGTCGAACTAGCTGTCAAGTATCAGGAATTTTTTTTTATTAGTTTAATTAATTCATTATAGTTCAGGTGGTCGTTTCATGTTCCGACGTCCACGCGAAAACATAGCTTACCAGCCCAATAAGGCGCAAGAAAGTCGAAACTTAAATAGCGATAGTCGGCCTTATCGCATGGCTAAGTTAATGTCAGGGGGACCGCCTTATACGCGGCTATTAGCGCAAAAAATGGACACATCGTAGTAGCTGTGCTCTCGCCATAAAACAAGGCCGAAATCTTCGTCGAAAAGAATTAGGGACAAATCATATATCTTTAATAATGTAGATGTACAGAAATTTGAATTTCGTGGAGTTAATAATGTCCTATTGTTATGAAAGGGATTAGCAGAGGTGAAATTGAAATGTCGAATCGAGCGGAACATGTTCCACTCAAAGCAGACGAGAGAATGTTTTGCACTTCCACAACGTGTGTGATTGGCGAAATTTGGATGGATTGCGAAGAGAAGAAACTGTACAATACGTGAGGGGAACGTACCAACCGCTAACTACAGACGATTCTCGACGATAGATCGTAATATTCCGACACGCGAAGAGGCAGAAAGGAAGCAGAAAAGTTCTATGCAACCGAGTAGGTTCAACGAGTATAATGTTGATGCATCGAACGAGACACGAAAATAAATGAAGACCAAATACCTGAATGGAAGAAAAATATTCTAATTCACCGAATGTTCAGAGTAATACCTTTACTGTAAATCAGAGCTATAGTTGCCATTTATCCACATATGACTAACGTTCGAAGGCCATAAATCTGATTGCAGCAGCAAGCTCCGTTCTTAGCCCCCGAGGCCGAGCAAAACGGGCAATCGTGACGGGGGGCACCTCTCGCACGAATACACACGGTTTAATGTTGGGATCTCAAGTCACTTTCTTCTTCGACTAACAGGAATCATCTACGTCTTTATATCATTGACAGGCGACGCTGAATACACATATCATACAAACATAAACCTACGTTAATTTATTGTAACGTTCTGCGATAGCACGGCAGCTAGGCAATGCTCTCCTCGCCTGCCTACCTAAGCACGGCCACTGGTATGACAGATAATAGACTCAATTCTCCAATGACAAATATCATAAATTTAATATTCTCCATATAGGACTAAAATATATCTTTCTTAGGGAATTTATGCAGATATTTTAATCACTTTAAATATCTTGTTAAACATCTTTTGTGAAGCCGAATAGACTGCTATACACATCCAAAATTAAAATATTAAGGAATTAAAAATCTC